>NC_142724.1:2727272-2878787 GCF_055471065.1 Atractosteus spatula
GATTGCGCTTCGTTAGGTAATGAGATTGCATTCTTTTAATGAGGGGCCGCGGTGGAATGTCAGGATTCCCCCCAGCTTTGTGCGTGGCCCTCCATTCCTTTCGAACTAGTTTTCGGCAAGCAGAGTCAAGGCGACTAGGTATATATTGTAACGCAACGGGGACTCAGGCGGGCGCCCTTGCCGCACAGTCGGGGGCTCGAACCCGGGACTCCCGCGTCACTCAACAGGGACCCAGCCCGGTGAGCTAAAGAGAGATCTCGCAGCTCTCCCTGCTCCTCTCTTGAAGAATCTTTTCACCAGATTAGCACATGTCCAGTCTTAGAAGAGTAAAGAATTTGGATTTTGGATAGTAATTCAAGTTATCATTCGTGACAGGCCGTGATCACGCTTGTGGCGCCTTTAGCGCGTGAGCACTCAATCAATTCACTGGTTGGCGCGTTGGCTGGGCACAGGCGATGGGGTGATTTAAGCTGCAGGATATCAAGTCACGGTAAGGGGCCATTGGTATGACCTCAGGGGGCTTGCCAGCAGAAGACCCAAGTCCTTCCTGCGATGTTTCGTGTAGCACACTGTGACGGATGTCGGCTTGCAGAGCTTCACTCTATCGACTGTGTGCACCAGGTCACTTTGTTGGGGTGGTCCAAGTGTCCTGATGTGGGCAGGAATGTCTACCGTACAGTGTCGTTCTAGAGCTCCACCTGCAGTGACCGACGGCAGCCTGACCGCATAGCACTACATTGATCCCATCCTGGGGCCACAATAGCTGTCCCTTTCTGCAGGGCTGTCCTGACCGCTTACCAGCACCAGCACAGCAACCTCATGCTGCGTGTTCTTGCACGAGGAGGATGTGACAGTCATGCTTATCGATGCTCTACTTCCCAGGCTTGGGTCCCATTAAACATCTGTGGGATTAGCTAGGATGATGTGGTGTGTAGGGCTCTGAGACCAATGTGCAGGCATGTGCTTGTCCAGCTTTTACTGGAGGAATTAAACAGAATCCCAAGATCCCAAAAGGCACACAGCGTCTGCAACCCTGGTGCAAAGCAGAAGTGCAGCTTTTATTGCTGTCAGCAGTGCTAGCCTGCGTCTTTCACAGTTGATGACGCACGAATGATGAGCATGATGTATGTATATCATATATGTTGAACAAAATGCCATAAAAAACCTATTTCCTGATAATAGTTTTTTTAATTGATTGTAGTTACAGTATACGTGGGAATTGTCTTTTGGTGGAACAAGTAGAGGTTAATTACACTGTGCACAGTAGGAAGAAGGAGGAAAAAGGAGAATGTTTCATCTGTGCAGCCTCTTCAGGCCTGTGGGCGAGTGTATGAGACCAAGTGTGGTGGGTAAGGAGAACCAAATAAGGGGCAGAGAATCCAAAGAAAAAGAAATCTGAGACAAATTCCGGGGAAAAGTGCTCACGTTCAAGTGACTTTAAAATTAGCTTCTGCATGCGCGTCGCAGTTTCGGCGTTGCCTAATAGCACGACTTTGCCATTTTGTGCAATGCTGCCCTTCGAACCACTGTTTAGAAACGGCAAGGCGTTTGGCAACATTGAGTACAGAAAAGAAGAAGAGAAACAGTTTTGTAACGGCCAGGGGCTTTGCGGGGCAAAATGGTGTGTTTTAATTTACCCCCGCTTAGAGGAGTGTGGTGATCACTGACCATATAGGGAACTGACGTAATATCCCCTATAATTTGATAAACCATATAAGGATCCTTTATTGCACAGGGCTCTGCACCACAGGACACACTGCCAGTTAGCAGGAGCTTCATCTGCTGGTTTCCCCTCTCTCTCTTTCTGCGACTCGGTTATACCAGAGGTCGGCTGGCCCCCAAGATAACCGTCCCCAGTGCCGTCGTGGGCCTGGCTGTGCAGAAAGACGGCTGCAGTATCGCGCTCTCTGTCACTCTGGCTTGCTCAGCAGTCGCAGTACAGCCCTCAGTGGAGAGAGGCTAACAGCAGGCATGAGACATTGTCTTTAATCAGCTCTCCTCCGGGCGCAGCAGGAAGCCTGTCCTCCTCCAGTCTGTCCGTGGCATTTTACTTGCTGGCTGCGGGTCAGAGTGTCGGCAGCAGCTGCTACCTGGAACACAGACCTAAATGACGTGGAAGAAGCTCAGATCATATTTGGGATGATATCAATTCTTCCTCCGAAATTCCCAACCATTCATCCGTTTCAGTGGAGAGAGATCTACTCGTTTCCCTCATACAATGAATCTGACCCCTCGTACATGACATATGAATCGATTTTCTTGTCCCACATATACTCTGTGCCCAGAAGGGCTGTTTTCTACCTAGGTTTTGGGAGTGTACGGAAATGGCCGAGCTCTGGAAGCAGGCGTCTTCTTCTGTGGCCATTATTCTAAGTAGAGATGTTGCCTGTTCCTAATTGGTCCTGTTGATGGATGGGATGGCTCTGATCCGGGCCTCTGTGGCAGAGGCTGAGCTGTGCTTGGCTGGCTCTGTCCACAGGGCTTCCTCGGTCACTCCTGTGTCGGGTGTGAGAACGGGCCTCTCTTGCCTCTGCAGAGGGTCCAGTCGGAACACAGACCCAGTTCAGCGGCAGGGAAACGGCCCTGTCTGCTCGTCGTCCTTCCGAAGCATCGCGATTTCGGAGCGCAGATGGGAATTGCAGACTGAGGATAACAGGCCGTTTATTGGTGATCCCGCTGCGTCAGGTGAAAAAAAAGATCAGTTCTCGTGTAGAAAATACGGAGAAAAAAAAATAATCCGAGACGGGACCATGTAGGATAAGGTTTAGGGAAACAGAAAATTAGAGGCTCTTGGCAACCGCAAAAAAGGGGATTTCAGCTGAATGAAGCCATGTGCATCCCCAAGTGTGTTCAGGAGAGCCGGGGTTCAGCTGTGAATGGAGCCTTTCTGGGGCAGCAGACGATTCAGACAGTATCAGCACTGTTCTCTCCTACATGCAGATACACAGCCTCCAGGAGGCTTTTTTTTTAAAGAAGGAATCAATTGAACGTCTTTGTCAATACCAGGCTCTTTGTTTATCCGTGTGTCTCAGGCCCTGGACTCGGATCGCACTGTCCTGCAGAAGATGAAGAAAGGGGCCAAAGCTAAGCACGCCTCGGGTCAAGGTACTGTTGCAGCAGCTTCCTGCCGTCCTGCCCCATCGGGTGGCCGTGTTCCTGCAGGGACACCTGACGCGACCGGGCTCGACTGTACCTGTGCAAGTGAAGAGCCTGGCCCTCCACCTACAGTACCTCCTTCAAAAGGTGGCGGGGTCTTTCACAGTGACCGGACAGGCACTCGGAGACCTGGAGCTTGGGCACAGTTTGTCCGGTGTCTAGAAGCCCATCAGGCCTGAACGTATCCTGGTTTCTGTTGCCTTAAGTGCACGCAGAGAATACGAGTCCCCCCCCCCTCCCCTCCGCCCCGGATGGGACACTAGTTCATAGCAGGGTTACCTTCAGCAATGCTGGTACCTATTTATAGAGGTGTGGACTGGAGCCGCTGGGGTAAATTAGTGGGGTAAAAACTGGGGTCCAGCAGTGTGAGGAGCTGTTAATCAAACCTACAACTTCCCAGTTAGGAGTCTGGAACCTCCGCTCAGTCTTGCCAGTGGGCCTGAGGTTCGGGATGCCCTTCCCACAGAAAACAGATTGAGGAGAAAGGGGTGCTTGAGGGTTTCATCCGCTAAAAGTCGTTGTTTGTGAAGGGACGGCATGCCTGCTGGTTTAGAGATTTGCTGCTGAGCCGATTGAGGCTGTATCATTTGCTCAGTCTGCTACAGAGCCCCCAGCCCAGCACAGTTTCCAGACGTGCTGCAAGGCAGTTAGCGCAGGGGGGTCGTCACCTTTTTGTAAAAGAGCACCCCCTGTGGAGAAATGGTGTAACTGCAAGTCATGGGCTCCCTCAGGAGTAACCTCAGCTTCACCTGCTCCGGTTTAGGGTCACCTTGTTAAAGGACCAGCTGGCTAGAACTTTATTTTAGTAATTTTAGTTACTTTCTCAAAATATCGCCAAGAATCAGCATACCTTAGAAAATGGAAGTTGGGTCCCATTAAAAATGATAATATAAATCAAATCAGTTGTGTACATGAGTATTTGCACCCTATATGTGAAACAAGGCTATTTTATTGTTAGGTTTTTAAGTATAGTTTGTTAAACTTCTTAACGTTATTGGGTTTTACTTCATTCTAGCATGTTCTGGTCAATGTGTTCTAGTGAATTAATTCATTTAGAGGACTTACAGTAATTTGCTCTACAACTGTATAAATATAAAGGTAAAGAGTATGTATGCCTGGGCTGTGTTTTCCAGATCACATTTTGCATCTAGAATCCTACATCAATTCCATGGAGAAACTGGCTGTAAATTTCAGGAATAATGGAGAACAGGAGCTGGCTTCTGCCTTTAATAAGTTTGCAGAATTTTCCAAAGAGTTGCTGACACCAATGAAGAATGTGGTAAGACCAAAGACCTGGCCATGTGTGTGTTACTGTTCAGTTTCTGTTTCCTGCTGGCAAAGAAAATGTAACACTGAAAACCTTGGGGCAGTGTGGGCAGGTTTCTGAGCCGGATGTTTGAAGGCCAATAGTGAAACAGTCATCTGAAAGACATTTCCGCTCCAGGCTGGCAACATGGGCATCTGGCACTTTTATTTTTTCTTACCTAGTTTCTTAGTCTGACCTCTCTTCTGCATAGTAATGTCTCCGAGTCACTGTACTGGGAAATGAGGTAGAAAAAGCGTCACCTACTGGTTGACCATCAGCCTACAGAGGCAACCTGACTTACTGGGTCAGAGGTCTCCCATCCCAGTACTGACCAGGCCCAGCCTTGCTGAGCTCCTGAGATCTGCCAGGATCAGGTCACAAGAGGAACAGCTGCTGTCCAGTGCACCAACATTGCCCATGTCTTCTCTCTCAGTTACAGAGCATGTATCACAACATCAACTTCTCCCTTGAGTCGCTGGTCAAAGGGGACTTGAAAGAGGTCAAAGGGGTAAGTTCAAAGGTTGAAGGTGAACAAAGCTGCATGGTGGAGAAATTTATTTTATTTGCTTGTACTTGTCCTCCCAATATCTGCATTAAATCCAAGTGAATTCTCTAATATGGGTTTTGGCTATAACAAAAGACTGCCTTTTATAATGTTAATTTTCTGTAATTATCAAAATGTAGCAGCCATTCAAACTGAGACAGCTCATTGTTCAGCTTGACAGTACAGACGACTGAGCAGGTTTTGTTTAGTTTAATTGGGCAGCTTGGCTTTTCAATTGGTTCAGCCTAATGTTGTTTATTTTGGTTTTGAACTGCAGGCAATCTTTTTATTTGTTTCCATTAATGTTTGCCCTGTTAATTAAAATCTGTATTTAATACATAAAACTGTTTTACTGTTTTTAACCATCAGCAGGTTTGTCAAAATCTTGCAGTAATCTTTAAAGGCCTTATAGTTTCTGGTTGCATCTGCAGCTAAGTACCTCCTTATTGCAGATTGCGATTAATTTGGTCGATTTTGCTTTTCCAGTCAGTAACCTTGAGGGTTTCTACCCAGACACTTCTGTGAAGGTTTGTAATACAGAGAGACATCCCAGAAGGTCAAGGAAAGGGCAGAGAGATTAGAGAAACTCACAGTTCCTTTCAAGAAGTGATTAAAGCATTTGTATATAGTGTCCTGTGGTTTAGTATCGTACTTTGGAGTCTGATTATTCTACAGAAGCTCATTCTAAAAATTCCTCTCTGAGGTGGGAGACGATGAAATCACAGGGGACAACAGTTATAGCTATTCTTTTCCACAGCGGACTTCCCGATTCTGTGCAGCAATAATGGAATGGCCTGTGTCAGCTCTGCTGCTTCTGTTTCAAAGCTGTTTTCACTGGCACATCTGTTCGAAAGAACAAGTGAGATTTCTTTAGCCCCTGCAATAACGAGGAAGCGTGCAACTGGTTTAGCGCAACAAGTAAGAAATAAAACTCTGGTGTTCCTTTAAAGGCACTTAATAATTTCAGTCTCGCAGAGAGACTATGAGATGACTTGTTTTAAGTGCTCGGACTCCTGAAAGTGGCTGTTTCTCAAGGCTCAGTGTTACAGAAGTGGGTAATCTAGACAGTGTAGGGTTGTGCCGTGTTGAAAGTGCTGTTGAAACGGGTTCTCCGGCCTCCAAGTCCACAGAGCAGTAAGCTAGAAGCATCTCAACACCGACAGGCCAAAAGGCCTCCTCTCCTGTGGTAGATTTGTAAGTTCTCACATTCCTATGTAAAAGGCTGGGGGAAGGATGGATCAGAAATGGATATCACTCTTCTAAAAGGAAGATCAACACAAACGTAAACTGGAACCTTATGCCCTAAACAATTCTTTATCCTGTCTCCTGCAGGATTTGAAAAAGCCCTTTGACAGAGCATGGAAGGATTATGAAAATAAATTGTAAGTGTTCTTCACAGACGGTGCTGATGGTGCCAACTATTATTATTATTGTTAACGTGTTTTTTTTAAAGTGCCATTTTCTGTGAGAATGAACAGCCGTTCTGGTTCAGATACTGAATTTTAACAAAAGCAAGTATCATGAATGTGGAGCACAGTTAAACTCCTTATTACAGTTTTAAAACGCGCTGACTGTAGAACAAAGCCCTGTGTGCTTATTATAAATTGAAGCATCGGCCCTGAATGCATTCAATTTGTTAAGTAATTCTTTTAATGAAACAAGAACAAATTGCCTTCAAGGGCCTTGGTGAATTTTTGCCATCGTTTCCAAGAGTGGAAATTATGTTGTTTTATTCCAACGGCTCCCCGCGGCTTTGCCCTTCTAGGAAACAGCCTCTTTTTCTTAAATGTATCACGCTAGGCGGAAAAAAAAACATTAACGAAGACAGAAATCCAGACGCAAGTGGTTTTAATGCGACTGAAGGGCAGAGTGAATGGCAGAGGCACGCAAGTGCACCCGTGTCTGTGGAGCCTGGAGGGCAGCAGGTTTGTTGTTGAGTTAGAGGCGCGTCAGAGCAGCCCTGAGTGAGTTAGACACCGCAGCGCCGGTGCTGCCCTTGAGCGTGCAGGGGTGCCTCAGGCAGGGCTGCCATCGCGCCCGTCTGCCCTCTCTCCATCGTGCTTCACAGTGAAGTGCTGAAGCGCTGGATGTGTCTCGCTGGCTTGTTCAGAGGAAGGAAGTGAAGCTGTGTTTTTGCTTTGCTTTTCCTTCAGTAAATGTTTTGCTCCTTTCAGGTTTTATGACCTGAGTTTCAAACGGTCAAGATCCCTTGGGCTCGGATTACAGATCTCTGTGCGAGCAGAGGATACGTCCTAATTAGGGTTCCCCTCAGCAACTCTGTCCAGCAGGAGCTGATAATCAGGGGCAGACATGGTGATGATGATGCTGCTGGCTCGGAAATGCGATGATTGACGTTTTCTATAAGGGGACTTAGCCTCCTACAGATCACCAATGGGTTTTTCTTTGTTTGACTCTTAGAGAGTGGCTATTAGAGACCTAAGAAAAAATTTTAAAAATAGAACCCGGCTGTATCACTGTAGTTGAGAACCCTAAATCTGTAAATGACTCTAAAACCTTGTATCTGGGTTGTACCCTTCGAGAGCAATTGTGTTCAAAGCAGGCTGGCAAAGATACATTTCTGCAATCCTGTTTGATTTTTTCATCTGCACTCCAAAGAGACGTTTCCACTTGACACGCATGCATTTCGGAACTTCCTCGGGCCGTGCGGTGACCCCTAGCATGCCTGCACTTTGCGCATGTCTCTCCAGCACCAAGATCGAGAAGGAGAAGCGCGAGCTGGCCAAGCAGTACGGAATGGTGCGCACGGAGGTGAGTGGCGGGGAGATTGCCGAGGAGCTGGAGAAGGAGCGACGGATGTTCCAGCTGCAGATGTGCGAGGTGAGCTCTCGGGATCAGAGGTCACATCAGTGTGTCGGCAGGCGTGCAGCTGATGCTGCGCTGGTGCAGAAGAGTCGCGGTTGATGCCAGTGCCCCAGGGTGCCAGGCACTGGGAGCAGGCAGCCTTTAATCAGCAGAACGTTTCCAAAATCTGCGTGTAGTCTGATTTCCAATATTTGCATTTTACTCATCAAGGAAATATTGTTCCATCAAAGCTTCAGAATGCATCTCTTTGGATTTTCATTAGGTTTAATTAACCAGTCAAATCACTGTGTTCGAAACACAATTTCTCCAGCCTTAATTAATATATTCCTATTGCTGCCAGTCCCTATAGGATAATTAAATAGTGTCTGAGGAATTTAAGGAGTACTATACAAGGTTATAAATGATAAAAACACGTGGATCTGGTAAGAAAAAATGTACAGGGTTAAGACATGTTTAAAAGTAGATGTTGCTTTTCTAAAGTGATGAAACAGAACTAAGTAATATTCATACGGTATATCCCAATATTAGATATAGAAGTGCATGCTACAGTTTGATTTCCAGCAGGGAAGCACGAGTGATTATCTGTTTCCTGCTCTGTTTTCTACTGGCTCCACTCAGAGCCTGTGCAAAATCAGGACGCCTGATTTACTCGATGAAAGAGCAGCGCCTGATTCCCTCTCTTCCTCTGTGCTCTCGTTCCTCGCAGTACTTAATCAAGGTGAACGAGATCAAGACGAAGAAAGGATTCGACCTGCTGCAGAACCTCATAAAGCACTACCACTCGCAGTGCAAGTAAGTCCAACCTGCTACCATCTGCTGGATGTTGGATCTGCAACACACAAGCCAGGGGGAGGATGGGGGAGTCAGGCCTCAGCGCAGACAGAACAATTCTGTTTTTATCTTGAATGCAGAATCTGTAAGACAAGCACTTAAAACAATACCGAAAATGATGTTCTGTACAGCAGTTTCTGGGTATACTGTATATGAACACGCGCCATTTTGCACCAGATTACTAAAAGGGTCTTCAGTGCTTCAGTGTAGGACATTTTGTTAAGCCCCAGCATCGATTCCAGAGCAGCGATATCGGTCATGCATGTACAGTATGCAGCATGAGTCTTAAAACCAAAGGTGACCCCACCACAGGATCACATCCTGCTCATAGTCGGCAGAAGGAATTACTGCTGCAACACACATAGGTTGGTTCAAGTCCCTCATAAGTGGTCACATTTGTCTCAGGAGTACATGCAGCACGGTAGGCAGTAACTGGAGAGGTGTGTCAGCACAGGTTGCTCTCTGTCCTTAAAGGGAGAATGTGTGACTGTTAAGGAGTACGTGTATCTGGACCAGTCTCCCACGTAGTGTGTGACACGCTCTTCCCAGGTGGACATGTTACCCTGTGGCCACAGGGTGTCAGCATGCATTACTGCAGTGTGCACTTCATGCTGCCTTAAATCACCCCGAAAGTCATCACCAATTAGCAGCCTGATCTTTTTTTCTCTCATTCAGGTGGGAGGTTGTAGCTTCAACACTCTCAGACACTACTGGCAGAGCTGTTTATCTTTCATTACTGTAAAAGCAATAATAGCCCTGAGAAGTCCTGTCCTGGGGTCAGTACAGGGCTATTTAATTAGAACACAAGCTGTTAAAATTCCTTTCCTCTATCCCCCGGAATTACAGGCGGAGTCTCTCCAAAGTGGCTTGATGTTTTCAGAAGGTGCTGAAGACCGACCATGTACCTGAATTGTCTTTTTTTAAAGCAAAGCCCCAGGAAATGTCAGATCCAGTAAAAAGGTGTAATGACAGGCAGCAGGCAGGAAGTGCAACCTAATGACATTTGCCTTGTCTTGACGTGTTGACATTTTAAGGAAGCTCGACTCGGTTTCAGTGTGCGATATGCATTAGGGTTGAACATCATAGGAATTTTTTTTTTCGTTTTAAAAAATAATAGTTTTCAGTTCAGTTCTGATATTTGGGAAGTGTGTCATACTGCGGTTGCTTTTCTGGAGAAGGGTAATGTTTCCAAAAGTCCTGGGACATTCCAGACTTCCATTTTTGGGCAGGTGGTGAAGGGTTTCAGTTTCTGTCCCGTTGAGTAAATAAAGAGTGGATAAAGATTAATCAAGTGAAAATATTCCATCTAAGTAACAATAATTAATACTGAAGCCAATGTGCAGGTCAAAGACGTCAGTATAATCAACTTCAAGGTAATGTTTAAAGTAATTGCAGCTGCTGCAGTCATTCAGATCTTGCTGTGCATGTGTAATTATCATTTAGAGCTGTGGACTTGTCTGGTCATTCAGGTCCTCCATAACTACAGCAGAGTGTTCTAGTGGTTATGAACATCGCCATTCCCAGTTGTATTGTATGGAGACGGATGGGCTCAGCGGTGGGGTTTGTGGGCGCTTACGAGTCGGACCATTTCCCCTACAAGATGAGCTGTGCAGGGCTCTCCACTGCTTCCGGTGGAATATTACTGGACACGCAGGTTCTGGAGAGGCTGGGACAGGCCTGTTAACAGAGGCGCTGGAGTTTCCTCCTCCAGGTTCTTACAGATGGGTGATCATGGTGCATTTAGAGCAGACCTCCGACCTGAAACGAAGAGTTTGGGAATGCTTGGCATTAGTATGACTTCCTCTGTGTGCAGTGATGGGGAGACGGGAACCCCTTGAGGCTCACCTAGCGTGAACAGTGATTATATCATTCTGTTGCACCTCTGGAACGAGTTCCATTTCTAAAGCCCTACTGTCCATTGTGGAGCTGTTCCAGGGCCTGAAAGATTAAGATATTCAGCCCTTCTGCTCCTGCCTGATCGTTTAACCTTTTTTTTTTTTGCCCTTTTCAGTTTCTTTCAGGAATGTTTAGCCGCAACGGAGAAGCTGAAGCAGTATATAGAAGCACTTACAACAGGGCTGAACAGCGTGAGTCTATAACCAGACGTTAATCTGTGCGTGGGCAGTATAGCTGGTGCGCTTGTCACCAGTTGTGCTGGATTGTAGATGCTGCCTGCCACATGTGTTGCAGTTCTAACTTGTTTTCATGCCATCCGTGAAGAATGCACAGCTGACCAAGTGGGCCTGCTTTCAAAAGATCTTTCAAAAGTAAAAACCTGGCAAAACATTTCTAAGCTTTGAAAGCAAATGGAGAATTGGGTCAAATCTGCATCGAGAGCTCGATTTACTGTTCCATCAGTCTTCCAGGCCGGTGGAAGGTGACGAAATAAGGTCAAAGGTCATGGGGCACAGGGGAGGGAGCACTTGGGGTTGTGATGGGGGTGTTCAGGGTGAAAGGGGAGGCAGAATGAGTACTCCCCACATGTCTGGTTTATGTAATACCACATATTAACTCACATTAACTGGCCTGAGCAAATCTCATGTAACTCATGCTTTTACAAAGCCACAGCACATCCACTTTACAGCTGCAGAGAATGTGCTAGCATGAGACCCAGAGCAGACGATGTGCTTGGCGGGAGCGTATTGATCCGCAAAGAACTTTTTTTTGCTTTTCATTTCATTGATCTGTGTTGCCTGCTGCATGTCGCATTAACTTTTCATGCCCTGTGTGCCTCTTCTTAGAGGAGCTCCTTCACCGGTTCTGTTTTCTGTGAGCCCCAGTGTTCAGAATAAAATCCGAACTGTTGGGGGAACAAGGATAATTCATTTCAGGCGGCAATCATTGTCAAGGAGCTGGATGACAGTCAAGTGCTTTTCTAAGCCTTGTGTAGTCAAACCGTCGTGTGAATAATGTAAGAATACATGAAACTAACAGAGGAAACATTTTGTGAATCAGAAGAAAGTAGTGTTATAGATTTCTTGATGAGAAGCATCTCACCATCACAGCATTGCTCAAACAAGGCCTTTTCTTCCACTCTGTGGTGTTAAGGACTCTCCTGTTGCTTCAAAGCAAAGCAAGCAGAAAGAGGAGAGCATGAGATGCAGGAATGTGTAGGATGTGTAAAAGGCCAATATTGTGCAGAATTCCTCAGCCAGGCTTTCTCTCCTAATTAAGTGCCGTTCGTCCACTCTCTCCACGACCAGATCAAACACAGGCAGGACGAGGAGAAGAGGCAGCTCTGCTCACTGCGAGACCAGCTGAGACTGTCGCTGCAGCCCGAACAGAAGGAGGTAAGATTGCAGGAGCCGGGGACGGGGGGGGGGGGGGAGCCTGAGAACCCTACAGCTCTGCCACAGTAAAGCAATGGGCCTGGGCACAGGCACAGAAGGGAACAGACCCAAACATAGCAGTACCTGCTGGTTTGGCCTGGCTTGTTCCCCCCAGCAGGGCCTGACGCAGACGCTCGTGCAGTTGGTCTGAGTTTACTACGTAGATTTGTAAACGCACTGCTCCCCTGTATTTGAGGGGTGCTCATTTAATAATATGTATGCATCTCTCCAGCGTTGTTTTGGCAGATGCACAGAGGAGGAAAGTGATTGAGTTGTTGAATCCCCAAGTATCGTAGGTGAGAGGGTTCAGAGCATTACATTCAGGAGAAGACCCCAAAATGAGATGGATGTTCTCCTTAATGAATTGGTAGTTGTTCAAGTCCAACAGGGAAAATTACTGACCTAAATCCAGAGTTTCAGGTTCAGGTTTGCTGCCTTAAGAAGTCAAGACCTCTTCAATGTACATTAGAACGCTGAGAAACAAGCAGCTTTAACGGTGAGGGACGGCCAGTCATGATTGGAGGGATGATTCAGCAAGCTGCTTAAGTATGACCAAAAAATAAAAAGGACTGTAGTCAGATGAGACCAACAGAGATTAGACCATCCAAAGTATGACACAGTAATACTGAGTAATACCGAGTGTGTGATTTGTGGGGGATTATTTTAATAATATAATGTTTCTGCCATGAGTGTGCTTTGCAGTGCAGGCTTATTGAGTGTTACACTTTTTTTAAACTTTTTTTTAGTATACTGTTAAAGATTGTAGAATACTTTGTTGCAAATAAAATATGACCCAGATAAAGTTATTCTTGTCATCTAAACCCAAGGGTTCACAGATCACTTTGAGAAAGATGTGTTGTAAATTAATTTTCCTGTAGCACAGTGTTCCTCGTGTGTTAATATTATTCTCTGATTTTTACCATTCCACTTCACATGGGTTTCACTGAATGCTGCAAACCCAGACTAGGAGAGTGAGTTGAATTTTAAGCCTCTACAGTAATTGTTGAAATGAATCTGATCGCATGTTCAGTGTTGCTGCCGGCCTTTCGCGTTTGAGAGCTGCACATGGCGTTCAGCACCTTTTGACTGGCCACCTCGAATGAGACAGCTCCTAGACATCAGCTGCCTCGAATCCAAAACAAGCGTTTGTCCGGCGATGGATTAACTTTCCTCTCCGATCTGCCCGTTGTAAATAAACGTGTTGTAAAGAGAGAGGGTGAAGAAGTCTGACCCTCGAGGGATCTGAAAAATATCGACGTAGTTTTACTAGAATCCCAGAAAGAGAGGTAATAGAAACAGTAAGTCTGCCCTTCCGTGTGAATGTTTGAACTGCGAAAGTGCCGGCACTCCTCTGAAGTCTCTGCATGCCTTGAGTGTGAAAAACTCCCGTTGTTAAAAGATTTTCAGAACTATTCTGCTCTACGTTCAGTGTTCGACTGCGAGAAATCCCCCTCTCGTTTTATCTTGTATTATTCTGTGGAGCCCGGTCTCCATTATTTACTGCCTGAGATGAGCACAGCTGTGCCTGTCCTCTCAGTAGCGCTGCGGGAACGATCTTTCTCGTTCGGAATGATGTGGCGTGTACTGCCAAGCCTTCCAAAGTCTGTTCAGCTTTTTGCACACCTTGGCGCTTATGAGGCGAGCGAGGAGGCAGTGAAGGAAGCTGAGGAAATGTTTGCCACTGTCCGATTCCAGCTTGGGCCTTGAAGGAGTTGTGCTGTCGCAGTTCAGGGGAATTAAGTGCTGAGTCATGTTCCATCTGTCTGCTGGTGCATGAAAATCCATGTTTGTTGTGCTGTGTTGCATGTCAAAGATGTGCACTAACATCTTGTCCAAGAATCTTAATAGTGTTCAAATGTGTTTAGGAATCGTGGCGTTTGACTTGGGACTCCTGGAAAAATCTATGTTGCCGTCTTTAAAGCTCAAGGGAGGGGGGAGTATTTCTGTGTGAAGACCGATGTAGGTTATCGACCTCTGCTCACTACAGAGCTATCGGAACCTGTGTTCTGTGCTCCACCAGTGATCCACTGCCAACCCGGAAGTTCCTGGTTTTAACCTGACCCGTTGTCAGGTTGTCAAGAGCTGCTGTCTTGTCTGAATCTGCCATCCTGGCCAGCGCATCATGATCTCCACCTAGCAGATAGTTCCATTGTTCACTCTAGAGCAGAGCGACCCCGCCAGCCTGGGAAATCGTGCTCCTGTCCTCTCTCTCTCTCCTTGCAGGATTCGCTGAGCCGGCAGGCAGTCTACAGTATGCACCAGCTGCAGGGCAACAAGCAGTACGGCACGGAGAAGTCGGGCTGCCTCTACAAGAAGAGTGACGGGTGAGGCCCCGGATTCTCTCACTCTTTTTCTTTTCTGCATACTGCTCCTGTCACCTGTACTCCTGGAGGTCTTTTGTGTTGTGTGAACGGAGTTGGCACCCATGTTGTTCTGGGACTGGGCTAAGGGGGTTTGAGTTCTCCAGGCTGGGCATTGCATTGAACCCAGAAATTACAGTCCATTTACTTTTCTCGTTGAAATTAACCCCTGGGCCTGAGCCTGTCAGTTTCACTGGCCTTTCCTGGGCCAGAACTATGCAGTGCAACAGCAGCTAGTTGTGGAAAAGGGACAGCATGTACCTGTCTTCACACAGAGCTCCAGGAAGACTATCTGAAAAGCCAGGGAGGTGAGGAGACGCTGCACACTAACCCTGAGCTCCTGTGTTGTGTTTCCTGAGCCTCCTGTGTTGTGTATTTCATGTTTCTGCTCCTCCGCAGGTTGAGGAAGGTGTGGCAGAAGAGGAAATGTGCCGTCCAGAACTGCTACCTGACCATTGCTCATGGAACGGTGAGTGTCGTCCATAACCGTCTCCACTGTCCCGGAGCCAGAGCCAGCGCACACGCATGCTTACACGCATGAGCACACAAGCACTCGCACACAAGCACTCGCACACACACGTGAGCTTAAGCGTGCACGCACACAAACACTACCGCTTTCCATCAGGGGAGTAGAGAATACAGTGCTTCAGATTGAACATTCCCAGTCTCTGGATAGCAGCACGGGGCGGGGCTCCGAGAATGTGTGAGTCTGCATGTGGGCCAGTGTCCGACACCTGACCCATTCACTCCGCTTTCTGGCCACTGTGAGTAAGGTGAATGAGCTCCAGATCATTTAAGAGTATCGGCCCACTGAGTAAAAATGTAATTCACTGTCTTCAGGCATGATTGGCAGTGCGTACTGTCTGCACACTGACTGCACGTGAGCAGGACTGAACCCTGGGTTCTGTATCATTGACTCACTCACTTGTACAGCCTCTGTCACCCATCAGTTTTGAGGTGATGATCGATTGCAATTTTTAACGTGCCCTAGAGATAGACTATTATTCGTTTTAGAGGAATATGAGGGAGGCAATGGTAAGTCATTAACTGAGGATTACATATGGTCAGCTTTAAGAGGTTGTGAGGGTGTGTATCGCTTGTTTTTGCCATGTTGACTTTAGGTGGATTTGTCACAGCATTATGAATCTAGCCTGTTGCTGCAGGCTGCAAGCTGGGCTGAAACAGCACCTCTGAAATGCTTGTTTATTGAGCCCAGAGGCTGCCCTGTGGTAACAATTAGGAGCCATGCATTTCTTCAACAGCCTTCATTCAATACCTCTCTGTTTTGCTTTTTTCTTTGGAGCTCAACTTGGGTAATTGTGTCCGTTTTCAGCCCAACAGACCTCCAGCAAAACTCAACCTGCTCACCTGCCAGGTGAAGCCCAGCCAGGAAGATAAGAAGTGCTTCGACCTCATCTCCCGTAAGTTCTCACCACCGCAGGCCCGCTGGCTCTGCCTAGATCACACAGATTTTAGAGTAGCGGCAAATAGTCAGTGAACCGACGTGTGTTCATGTCTGAGATTAAAGCAGACGATACCATAGATCCAGCCAAGGCTTAGATTCTTCCAGTACAAGTCTTTGCTCCAGCTAACCCTGAGTGTTAAAGTGATATTCAGCTGCTGGACCAATTAAGTAATTAAAAGATCAATTAGTCAATTAAGAACATTTTATACTAGGACCCAACAGCTGAATCAAAGTCATTCAGCGGAAGAGCCCAGCCTGTCATAAGTGCAGACGCAGTTCCATTGTGTAGTCATTGCCTGTTTTGGGCAATAAGAGCTGTGTAATGTAAAAACTCTCATCACTCTGTCCTGTAGTTCCTAACCCTGAGTAAAAGTCTTTGGCTTATTGTGCATCAGGATATTAGAATTAAGGACACAGGTGTGAAAGCCTTATGCTCAGACTGACCTTACGCCAGCAGTGGCCTGCCCCTGCATGAAACGTTACTTTCACAGGGACTTGTTTTAAAGTAGCAGGAGACTGCTAGTCTCCCCATCACTGTGGCAGGGCCCCCCTCTGTCCATCCCCTGATCAGAGCTCCCTTCTTCTCTTGCCATGTTTTGTCTAGATAACCGCACGTACCACTTCCTGGCCGACGACGAGGCAGAGTGTGTTGCGTAAGTAAAGACTCCCTGCCATTTTCACTCACTGGGCGTTTCCATGATTCACACTCCGCTTTGAACAGACATTTTTTCACATTATAGGGGGAAAAGGGATACAATTCACTGTGCAAGCTGTTTTTTTTGTGACTGGTAAACACCTTATTTCTTAGGGTGCACAAGGCGTGATTTCCCTGGCTATGGTTTCACATGCACGTTTGACAAACTAGATGACCTCCTCTCGGTTGTTTGTAAGTTGCTTATTCTGCCGCCTTCAGAAGCGGAGTGTGGGATTCACCCAGAGAGGGCTGATGCCTCCGCAGGCTGCGTTCATGTGCCAGTCAGCAGGAAGCAGCCCTGTTCTCGACAGCACTGAGCCCAGCCAGCCCCTGGGACACCCAGCTGCAATCCATCATTCTGGCTGATGTTTCCCCGGCTGTAGAGGATTCTGAGAAACAACAGCGAAAAGAAAGCCTTGAAATATCTCCCCCCCCCCCCCCCCAGCATCCTCTGTAGCTCAGAGCAGATTTCCCCATCTTTAACACAGGGCGTGGGGCGGGGCGTGGGGCGGGGCAGCCGGGTTGTGACTCCTGGGGTCTTTGCAGGTGGATCTCGGTCCTGACCAACAGCAAGCAGGAGGCCCTGAACGTGGCCCTGGACGAGAGGCGTCCGAGCGGAGAGAACAGCATCGAGGACCTGACCAAAAGCATCATCGAGGACGTCCGCCGCATGCCGGGGAACAACATGTGCTGCGACTGCAGGGCGCCAGGTGAGCCTGGGGCCACGCCACGCTCGGCCAGGTCAGACTGCCCACTGAACCCCGTGGCACAGGAGCTGGGGCCACACAGGGTGCACCCCCGCCCCTGCAGGGGGAGAGGTCAAGGTCAGGTCGCAGCATGACCAAACGAATACAAGATTAATTAACGCTAGTAACCTCCCGTTAGACTTCCTGTGTAGCAGTCTCTTCACCTGCGGTCATCACAGGAAACACATGGGTCTCTACCTGCCCCTGTCCGGTTTTTCTCTGGAATGGTCCGATATGAATGACAGCCTGTCGGTACGAAGGGCAGTAGAGCAGTACCGCGCAATAAAATCGCACTTCATTGTTTTTTTACGAATTGCAAGAACTGCCCTTAGGTGGAAATATATTGGATAAGTTAAGCATTACGCCTTCGCCGAGATGAATATTAATGTATAATTACAGGACGGGGTGCAGTAAACTTGGAACAGTGCGTTACAGAACAAGCAGAGGGGAGGAACAGGCCTACTGCGTAGCACGCCTGCAGCCTGGGGGAGCCTGTGTCTCTCGAATGAGGCCGATGTGTGTAACCAGCCTGAAATCCTATTTGAGACAGAGCCCAAGTGAGGAGACCAGATCTGAGTCTGGAGCAATGTGGTTAATGGGCCACATCTTCAGTCACACTGGATACAGAAGCAGCAGTTAGTTAATTCTAAATATAGTTTTTTCTGGGCAATAGATCTTTTTTTTTTAATCACGAGTCTCTCCTGTCAGGAAGCAGGCTTAATGTCCCCCATCTGTTTTTTTCCCAGAGCTGGATGGCGAAGGTGAAATCACCCGTAATACATCTCTTTCAGCACTCAAACTGACCTGGTCTTTTTTTCCCTGCATGTTTTGTGTGCGCCTGGAGTGAGGAACTGTATTTGTGCGTGAGGGTCTAGAATGAGACCCCAGGGCTTTTACAAGATGTGAGGAGCTGTCTGGCTGCCGAGAGTGGCGCTTCTTACAGAACGGACAAGTGTCTTGCTATATTATTGGTCCCCACTGTGCGCTCATTGGTGCCTATCTTCTTCAGACCCCACCTGGCTCTCCACTAATCTGGGAATCCTGGCATGCATCGAGTGCTCCGGGATCCACCGGGAGATGGGCGTGCACTACTCCCGGATCCAGTCCCTGTCCCTGGACAAGCTGGGCACCTCCGAGCTGCTGGTGAGTCCTCGCCTCTGCCCTGCCCCTTGGCTGGCCCTGTGTGCTGAACGTTTCAGCGCAAAGCTTCAGCTCAGCTGGGACAGGTCGCTGTGATGGATAATGCAGGCGGAGCGCGTGAAGTTTCATTGTTTCTCACACACGTTCCAGAGGTAAAAACCAGCAGTTTGCTCAACCCTTGGCAATCGCTGCTACACCTGTCGCTCTGTCTGAGTTATAAACTGGACGCTGCCGGTTGGCCGTATGTCTGATCCGGAGTACACAGCACCCTGCCCAGTGCACTGTGGGGAGGTTGACTGGATTCCTGAACTTGGCTGTGATCTCCTTGGAGTCAGTCAGACCGCAGAACACACAGGCAAACAAACACCTGCCGGCTTCTATAGCAAGCACCACGTTCCTTCACATTTAATCAAAAGCTGATTTGCCTGTTTTGCGTTACTTCACATGTGTTTTAAAACTCTACCTGTCACTTAAACTAAAATTTTGCTGACTTGTCTGCCTTCCAAACCTCTTCATTAAAAAGCCGGAGAACAGTGCTGCTAAAAAAAAGTTTGTTTGCCTGTCTTCTTTAAAAGTTCTTGTGTCTTCAGAAGATCTATTGATGGATCAGTCGCAGAATTGAGCCAGACAGCTGCGTGATGAATCTGAAAACACTGTAGGAGGAGGTAGCTGCAATTTTCTTCATCCAGGATGTATTGGTCTCTTTTTCTTTCCAGCTGGCCAAGAATGTCGGGAATGCAGGCTTTAATGAAATTGTGGAGGCCAACCTCCCCAGTACCTCTCTGAAACCATCCGCTGACAGTGACATGTGAGTTATGAAGTGTTCTGTAACTACTCCATTTCTCACACACAGAGGTGACTGCAGAGGGTTATTGTTCTGTGCCATCGAGACCAAATTCTCTGATCTATCGAATTCCATATTCTAATCTAATGAGGCAAGATGCTCTTCTCCCACAGGGACCCTGGTGTTTCAGCTCATTGAATGCAGAATTCTTACTTTTTCTCCCTGATTGTGCTGCCAACCTTGTGGCTTTGTGACCTCTGCGCTGTCACTTTACCCCAGAATGTTTGTAAGGAACAAAGTTTTAACCGTTTCTTTCTCTTGTCTTGCCCGCAGTAAGCATGGGTATTGGCAGTTCAGTTCCAAAACAGATCACATGAAAAATGAATGAATACCTCAGGTCTGGTAACCAAAGACAGTGTAGTGGACAGTGAGCTGGTGAGGCAGGATAAAAATGCTGAAAATGGTCTGTAAGAAATGACCCTTGAGAAGAAGTGCGCCAGTGGCACCCCGCTGTGAAGCAGTTTATTTTCGCACTGTGGTGTTGAACCGCAGCTCCGTTCGGTGATATCGTCACACCAGACGCACCACTCGCGTTCCCTCACAAATCTCCACTGCTGCGGGCATTGGCGTCGCTTTAAAAAGAGTCTGCTCCATTTTTTCCACTGAAGGGAATTGCACGAGCTACGCATCTTCGTCGGAACCAGAAATAAATGGGGTCATTAAGGCTTCTTAAAATATGAATCTCATGGTCTAACGCTTGGCTTTGCTATATTAGGCTGCTAGAATTCTCCCCAGAGACTGAGACCGATGTGAGTGTTCTCAGCTCGTGCACGAGCAGCTGCAGTCTGCAGCAGCTCTCCTCACTCCCAGGAGCCCGACGCCGCAGAGATGCTGAGTGCTGGGTGACTTGGCTCTGGCCTCCAGCGCCAGCCGATGGCATATCTGATTCTTCTCCACCCCCCCGCCAAGGGCATTGGGCTTTCCGTGTCACCCGCGGCCACAGTCCCCGCAGAGCCAGGCAGGCTGGGAGAGCCTCTCCTGGTCGTGCAGATCAAGGGCGATCACTCTGTCCCACCTCGCCGACAAGGACGGAGTATATCCGCTTTGTACCTTTGAGGTCAGGGACGATAGACGCAGTGTAACAGCGTCATCAGCTGCACTCCCTGAGCAGAGGTCTCTTCGACAGGACAAATCCGTGTTGAAGTCACTGGCGTGATCTTGTCACTGTTCTCGTCGGGTTGACTGCCTGCTCGTGATCTGACAGTCCTTGCTCCCATCCTCTCCCGCTGCACAGCTTTGACCTTTTCTGCTGTGAAAGCCAGTCCTCTGTCTAACATGGTTAAGGTCAGCGCTGTTTGAATTGTGCGCTCCCGGGTCACTTGACCAATGAAAGGCTCTCACTCCTTGCTGCTGTGGGCACCGTCAGGGTGAAGCTGGGTGACCCCACGGCTAGTACTCCAGGATGTCTCAGATCCCAGTGAAACCGAGACCCCTGTGACTTTCCCAGTGCCTGATGGCTTGCGGTGATCTCACTGAGGGATGTGTATCTCCTCCAATGATCTTTTACGTCTGTGCAGAGCCAGATGGTGATTGGCTTGATGGATGGGTGGGTGGGTCAGAGGAGCCTGTCGGCATATCCTCGTTCTCTCCATGTGGGTACAGGGGTCATCGCTGCAGGCTACCCTTAAACTCACTCTCTCTCATTATAGCATTATTCAGAAAGGTATCTGTATTTTCTGTAGTGGACTGTATATATGTATTTTTTTAAATCCGATTTTATTTTTTAAAACTGCCAGCTTAGTCCAGTGGCATCCGACACTGGCCCTGGATATGCCCCCATCCAGTTAGGTTTATAGCTCACCTGCTTGTAAAGTTTGGGTCACCTGCTAATTACTGATCATTCGTGCAAATCATCTGATTCCATTTAAAAGAACTCTGGAAAGGGCAGAGGGGTGCTCCGATTTCGGTCCTGCATGATCTATATGAGGCAGTGGCCAATAAGAATTTATTGTGAGTATTTTCTGTTTTGTAAGTGCCTTTAAATTATATGTTGCAGAAGAACAGAGAAAATTCACGTGGGGGCCTCGGTTCATTTTTGCCTGTTTTTATCTTACAAAGCAATGTGGCGGCTGTTCTTATTGTTAATGCACGAAGGGAGCATTGCTAAGATGCAGCAGCAGCAGCTTCGTGCTCAGCGCAGCATGACAGCCAGGGAAAGCCTGAATGAAAGCTACTCATGCTGGCCCTGTAAAGACTGGGGGAGAAGAGCCGCTGAAGTCAGAGCACTGCAGAGCTGGCACGGAGGGCTCATCCGTCTCCTCTGCAGCAGGGCACGATGCTAAATGGCTCTTCACACCAGAGTTAATGCAGTACATAAATCTGCACAGCAAGAAGAGGCAGAAAATGTGAAGTCATTTCTCTCGAGAGGAGAATTATGCAGTATCTCTACTCTGGTTAACTTTTTGCATCACAAAATACTGTTTTAAAAGTAGCCCCATTCATGACATCACCATAATCAATACTAACATTATTGATATTACAATACTGTATTTATTCTAATTAGAGATGGCTGTATACCCCCCAGCTCAGTTTTCCTGTCCTCTGTCTCCCTCCCGGTTCGCGGGCAGGGCTGTGCGGAAGGACTTCATCGTGTCCAAGTACATGGAGCGGCAGTTCGCGCGGCACAGCGGGGGCTCTCCCGGGACGCTCCGGAGGAGCCTGCAGGAGGCGGTGAGGAGCCGGGACATCTTCGCCCTGCTCCGGCTGTACGGCGAGAGGCTGGATCTCAGCCAGCCGCTGCACAGCCCTGTACAGGTACTATACTGGCGGCGCTCACCAGGGGGCAGCAGCAGCACAGCGGCGCTGTCAGTGCATGCTCTGTCCGCAGTCCCTGCCCCGCCCCTGCCCAGCCTGGCCCCGCCCCTGCCCTGCCCCACTCTGCCTCACCCTGCCCAGCCTCGCCCTGCCCCGCCTGGCTCCACCCTGCCCTGCCTCACCCTGCCTCACCCTGCCTCGTCATTGAAACTCTTGGTGCCAATTGGTTCTTCCCTCTTCAGGAGCCTGGGGAGGCCGCCCTGCATCTGGCTGTGCTCTTGGCTGATCGGACCTCATTGCACATGGTGGACTTCCTCGTTCACAACTGGTGAGAGCTTGGAGATACCCTGCCCTCTCGAGATAAGATGTGCAGTTGCTCAGAACAGCCGGAAGGAGGCAGACGCTTCCAGCTGAGTCCTTGTGTTGAGTGGTTCACAGTATTAAGAATTCTGTTGCTTTGAGAAGTCAAGCTGGTGCTTGTTTCCTTGACTTCTAAAGATGGTGGCAGATACGGGCTATTATTTTTTTTTCTGAATAAATCAACAGATGCTAGAGATGATCGAACTCATCAGGAGACAGGAGCGTGAAAGTCTAGCTTCTAAAGAGAAAAGGAGTATCAGTGCTTGCAGTCTGGCCAGTCTGGTGTGTTCAAGGGAGACAGCCCTGCATGATGGAAATGTTATAGTGAGCCCTTAATCTAAAAAACTGCATTTTCATCTGCAAACATATTTATAGCCCTGCACCCAGCTGAGGGAAGAGAGATTCTGTCACGTGAGGATAATGAAGAAGCAACAGCTGGGCTTAAAACCAGCGCAGTTTTCTTCTTTAATTTATTTGATAAAGGCAGATTAGATGGAAGCAGCTGGGTTTTGTTGGCTGGTTACCTGCCGGGACATTATGTCATAGAAACAGGCTGGGGGGCAGTTTCTGTTCAGTGGGCTTATAGTGCCTGTGCAGTCATAGAGCGAAATCGAGGTCAGAGGGGACTGGAATGGCACAGCTTAGTTTCTGCTTACTGGTGTGCTTCTCCCCGCAGTAACAATCTCGACAAACAGACTGTTCGTGGAAACACGGCTCTGCACTACTGCTGTCTGCACAACAAAACCGAGTGCCTTAAACTGCTGCTCAGAGCGAAGGCCAACACGCACATCAGTAAGTGACCGTCCGCAACGGGGGCGCCTCGGAACCCAGGTCCCTCTCCGGGATTGTCAGGGAACCTTGATCGCCTCCGCCAACAGCCCAGCCTCCTCGATAAGTGAAAGTTTTGCATTTGTTGAAGCATCATCATGCTCTGGGGCAGCACAGTGGCGCAGTGGTTAGCCTCGCAGTACCGGGGCCCTGGGTTCAATTCCACACATGGGGTGCATGTGTGGAGTTTGCAGTTCTTCCCACGTTTACGTGGGTTTCCTTCGGGGTGCTCTGCTTTCCTCCCACGGTCCAAAAATATACTGGTGTGTTAATTGGCTTCTGGGAAAATTGGTCCCGGTGTGAGTGTGTGTGTCTGTGTGTGCCCTGCGATGGACTGGCGTCCTGTCCAGGGTGTACCCTGCCTTGTGCCTCTTGCTCGCCAGGGTGGGCCCCGGCTCCCCCGCGACCCTGAATCAGACCAAGTGTTTGGAAAGTGGACGGTCTACTCCAGAGCCCCGGTTGGATTGTGACACGCTTTGTGGTTTCAAGCCTCCTGGCTCATGAAAGAGGTGGAGCTGGAAGCAACCGACCCACTGCAAGCGCCAAGAGGTCTTGGGACCGGAGGCAGTGGTGCAGTCTGGGTCATGTCACAAGCCCCTGTGGGGCGGCGCGTTGAAGTCGCCCACATGAGCTGTACAGAAAAGGCTACTCGTGACAAAAGTAACGACGTTTGGAGTTTCTGGAAAGCCTGTAACACTGTTAACTAAACATGAATTCTTCCACCGCTTGAATGATGCGCCAATCTGCAAGGAGTTATTTGGAAAATCACAAAGAAGGGAAGCTTGAATCTCAGGGGCAGGCGTTGGGGTGATGAGCCGGACACGCAGGACGCTGATCTCACTGACCGCTGTCTGCCCTGGCCGCCCCAGGCTCTGAACTGCCTGTTGAATCCCCACGAGACATCAGCATTGCAAGGAGCCAAGATCTAATTAGAGGTGCCGTTCACACACCTGAACAACAAAAAGAATAAACAGTGAGCAAAGCTGATTACATAACGTCCAGTTATAACTGAATGTGACCGATGATGCACTTTAAAACGGATAGTTCCTGTAAATTGCTGTTGAGAAGGAACGTTTGTTAAACTAGATGGATTACTTGTGTTTCCACATGCTTATCAGCCTGAGGCTATTGGATAATTAAATGCTAATTGGCACATACTGCATTGCAGTCGAAGCACTTGTTATCTTTATAATGGGCTTTGCGCTGTTTTCACATAAGTAGCAGATAATCCTGTAACAGCAGATTAATTCCTCTTTGCAGAGCCACAGCCAGAGTCTATAAAGTCTTTCACACTCTGTGAATGATAAACTGGGTGGGATCTCAGCACATGCAGCTTGCAACAGAATGCCCTTAAGTAATAGTTTACCACAGTATATGTGCCAGGCAAGTTGCAGTTCTCCCTGGTTTCAGCAGACACTTATTTTGCTTTCCTGCAGTTTTAAAAACGAGGGTGGTAGTTTGGAGGTTTCATAATAGCTTAACTGTACAAGTGCTCATTCAGAGCATCAGTTTACCCCTGCGGCTTAGACATTACCACTTCGAGCCTGGGTCATGAGATAGCCAGAGAGATAGGAGGTGAGAGTGGGCAGAAGTCAGCCAGGTTCACCCCAGCCTGTTGCAAACCTGAGACTCGGGCTTGTACTATCTTCAGCTAGAGACGCTGCACCTCCGGGTGGGCGTGTCAGGGGAGTGCGTTTGGGTGTGTCCAGTGGGCGTGTACTTCTGAGCAGAACGGTTGTCGCAACCAAGCTGCGTCTTAAATAATGGGCAGTTAATAATTGCATGGGCCTGTAGTAAATAGCATGGCAACTGCTCCATTTCAGTTTTAAAAGAGTGGATTTTTATGGCAGATTTGATTGGGTGCATTCAAGGCTTTCTTCTTTTAAATCTGACCTTGGTTTAATTGGGCTGCTGGGGTCTGTTGAAATGTGAGGAACACAAAATCACGGTGCAGTCCTCCTTGGACGCGATAACCCTGTACAGTAGGTGGAAAAACTCCAGTGCCTGTCCTGTGCCGGTGTGCCCCCTGATCCGCGGGGACACAGCGGTTGAGCCGCAACAAAGCAGCATAGCAGAGTTTTAACACATGATTTGTTTTCAGAGCTGGGCTCCCAGGTTCTGCTGGCTGTCCTTACAGGCTGTTCTAGCGGAGCGCGAGAGAGAGCCTGGAGGAGGAACACCTGCGGAGGAGCTGTACTGTTATAACGCATTAAATCATCAAAATATTTTTCCCCTTAAAACCCAAATGCGTTTATGTGTGTGTTGTAAAGTAGTCATTACCATATGGGAAAGTGCAGTTTCTATCAATCAGTGTTATTTTTTGCTGTTCTGTTTTCGTTTCCTTTAACGTGCTCTCTGATTCTTTTACGGGTTTACCAAAGTGAACAAGAACCATCATCCTGCCGCTGTGTACTGTCAGTCTGGGCTGTGCTGGGGGATTCGGCTTGATGTCCGTCGTCGTGATCACACGCTCTCCCTGTCCTCTTGCAGAGAACGAAGCGGGCGAGACCGGATTAGATATTGCTCGGAGACTAAAGCACAGTCACTGTGAAGAACTGGTAAGACAGACTCCCATCACTGAGTCGCGTGGTGGTGTTTTTCTTGAGATGCTAGTCTTCTCCAGTATATCAATTCTCCTGTGAGCAACAAACACGCATGAACAGAGGTGGAGCACAGCTGACTGTTAGCATGGGGATGAGGGATGAGCTTCCTCTGGGTTCAGGCTGGGGTCTGGGCTGGAGGGGAGGCTGGGCTGGGATTGTCCTACGACAGTGAGAGTGCGGCCGCAGGTGGTGTAGGACTAGCGCTCAGGCTGGGGTCTGGGCTGGAGGGGAGGCTGGGCTGGGATTGTCCTACGACAGTGAGAGTGTGGCCGCAGGTGGTGTAGGACTAGCGCTCAGGCTGGGGTCTGGGCTGGAGGGGAGGCTGCGCTGGGATTGTCCTACAACAGTGAGAGTGCGGCTGCAGGTGGTGTAGGACTAGCGCTCAGGCTGGGGTCTGGGCTGGAGGGGAGGCTGGGCTGGGATTGTCCTACGACAGTGAGAGTGCGGCCGCAGGTGGTGTAGGACTAGCGCTCAGGCTGGGGTCTGGGCTGGAGGGGAGGCTGGGCTGGGATTGTCCTACGACAGTGAGAGTGCGGCCGCAGGTGGTGTAGGACTAGCGCTCAGGCTGGGGTCTGGGCTGGAGGGGAGGCTGCGCTGGGATTGTCCTACAACAGTGAGAGTGTGGCCGCAGGTGGTGTAGGACTAGCGCTCAGGCTGGGGTCTGGGCTGGAGGGGAGGCTGGGCTGGGATTGTCCTACGACAGTGAGAGTGCGGCTGCAGGTGGTGTAGGACTAGCGCTCAGGCTGGGGTCTGGGCTGGAGGGGAGGCTGCGCTGGGATTGTCCTACAACAGTGAGAGTGCGGCTGCAGGTGGTGTAGGACTAGCGCTCAGGCTGGGGTCTGGGCTGGAGGGGAGGCTGCGCTGGGATTGTCCTACGACAGTGAGAGTGTGGCTGCAGGTGGTGTAGGACTAGCGCTCAGGCTGGGGTCTGGGCTGGAGGGGAGGCTGGGCTGGGATTGTCCTACAACAGTGAGAGTGCGGCTGCAGGTGGTGTAGGACTAGCGCTCAGGCTGGGGTCTGGGCTGGAGGGGAGGCTGCGCTGGGATTGTCCTACAACAGTGAGAGTGCGGCCGCAGGTGGTGTAGGACTAGCGCTCAGGCTGGGATGCAGATGCAGCTGGAGGTGCTGTTCCAGTTAAGCCAATTAATAGTTCAACTGTGGAGCTAAGTTGCAGGGAACAGCAGAAGACCTCGTGGCACCCCTTGGTTTAGGGGGTGTTTCTGGGCTGGGGGTGAAACAGGGACTGTGTTGATGTTCTCGTGAATAGTGTCCAGCTCGGGGTCCCCCTCTCACCCACGACTGATTCTCCTCCTTGCTCTCCCCACCCCCAGATACACCAGGCCCAGAGCAACCAGTTCAACATGCACGTGCACGTGGAGTACGAGTGGCGGCTGCGGCAGGAGGACCTGTACGAGAGCGACGACGATCTGGACGAGAAGGTGACCCCAGGCCGCCGGGCCCCCTTACTCCCTAGCAGGGAAAAGGAAGCTGGTGCCCCAGAAACTAAGGGGGCGCTGGACACGTGGGATTCCTGGAATTCAATTGTTAATCGGAGAAGGTCGACAAATTAGAAACAGCAAGCTGAACTGAATTGATGAATAATAATAATAATAATCATTCCTTACACATGTCTAGCTGCACATGCTAATGGGGACTCCCCTCCACCCCCACCAGTGTGCCACAGCGGCCATAGTGCTCCAGTACCCTCCCCACACACCAGCTCTCAGTGGGGAGGAGAACAGAGTGATGAAGCCAATTCATAGATGGGGATTATTAGGAGGCCATGACTGGTAAGGGCCAATGGGAAATTTGGCCAGGAAGCCGGGGTTGCACCCCTACTCTTTTCGAGAACCGCCCTGGGATTTTTAATGACCACAGAGAGTCAGGACCTCAGTTTTACGTCTCATCCGAAGGACGGTGCCTGTTTTACAGTCCAGTGTCCCCGTCACTATACTGGGGCATCAGGACCCACATGGACCGCAGGGTGAGCGCCCCCTGCTGGCCCCACTAACACCTCTTCCAGCAGCAACCTTAGTTTTTCCCAGGAGGTCTCCCATCCAGGTACTGGCCAGAGTCTCAGCTGCTGAGCTCCAGTGGGTGGCCTGGTGGGAGTCTCAGGCGACACGGCTGCTGGCGATCCGAGTGAGGCCTGCGTGAGACGAGTCTGGGGAAACCCAAGTCAGCGCTCTCCGGGGGGGAGTGGGGAGGGAAAGGGCAGGAAGAGGGCAGTGTGCGCGCTCTGCGACACCTAGCCGAGGCTCACCGAGCTGCTGTCCTGTGTCCCCCGCAGCTGGGCCCCGTGAAGAAGGAGCGCTCCTGCCGGCCCTTCAGCCTGTACCAGGCCTCCAGCCCGGCCGGCCCGGATCGCGGCGGGCACGCCTCCGTGGGCCGCCGCCTGGCCAGCCTGGTCCGGGACCCCCGCCGCGAGACCTATGCCTCCCCCAGCACCCAGACCCGGAGCCTGGACAGCCCCCCGCCACCCCCGCCCTCCTCGCCGGCTCCCCCCCTGCCCCCGCGGATCAGAGGTAGGAGAGACGCGCCCCCCAGGGGGCTGGGCGCCACCCCCTGCCGGTCGCTCTCATCTCCCTCTCTCTCTTCTTCTTCCTCGCAGCTCCGAACGTGCCCCCGCCTCCTCCGCCCCCGGCCAGCCCCCCCGACGCGCACTGCGACAGCGTGCCGGGGAGGAGGCGCAACCTGCCGCCCCCCCTGGTGATCCGGCACAAGCGCACCCTGTCGGAGCCCAGCCCCCACCTGCCACACAGCCCCCACACCCCGCGCCACGTCTCCCTGGGTAAGTGCAGGTGTGCCCTCGCCCCGCCCCGCCCCGCCCCGCCCCGCCCCGCAACACCTGGGCGCGAACCCGGGTCTCAAGAGGGAGCCGGCCGAGACCTCCCCCAGCCCAGGCGGCTGAGGCCCCCGCTACGCGCAGGGAGGGCGATGACGTCACCGTGCCCAAACGAGCGCCGCTACACCGGCCCTGACCTCTCCGGGAGAGGCAGGCCGGGCTGCTCTCGTCGCCCTCCTCTGCTCTCACCCTTTCATCTGTCCGTCTGGGCTCCTGGCCCGGGCCGGAGGCGCGAGACTGCAGGCTGGGGGGTGGACACTGGCCAGGCTCGGTCTCCTGAAGTGCCGGGTGAGGATGGTGGGACCACATTCACAGACAGTGCATTCTTAAAGACCTCCAAGTTTCAGGAAGCACGGCCAACGTGTCCACTACGACACAAGTCACGGCACCCGATCAGAGAGGGGACGGTTCAGTAAGACATCGTTACAATTTATAACTCTGTCCACTTTAGAAAGCCGTTTGCATGACCTTGTTGTTTTTACTCCCAGATTATGGCTTCCCTGGAAACTCGAGGGGGTACAGCGGTCCAGAGGGAGTGTATCAGAAATCTGCGTGAGTTGTGTTTTCACTTTGGGCTGCAGACGTTGCTGTAAAGCGAGATGCGCAGAAACGGCGACCATGTTCAATAGTAGGGTTTGCGTGCCACCTAGTGGACAGTAGTGGTAATGCTACGGTGGTTTTAGCACATTGTGGCGTAGATATATTTTTACACTTTTAATAATGTCGCGATGAAGAAAGCATCATCCTTTGTCTAAACACAGAAAGACGAAGTTATACTCTCTTCCCAAGCCACGTTTATCTTGTGTTATGTCAAATTGTCTTGGATGTCTTTACCTTCCAGGAAGTTAAGATCACTCAGCAGTGAAAAGAATCAAATACACAGAGAAAACAATGACCTATGAAAAACATGTCTTGAAAAGCAGCGTGTCGATTTAGGTCTGTCCCGCTGACCGGTGAACGTCAAGTTAAACGTTTGGGTAAAGCAATAAGGGCCTCCAGTGGTGGAAATCGGATTCACTGCTTCCAAGAAATATCAAAAGTGCTACAAGCGAACCAGTCGGGTCATCTTCTTGTAGTATCCTGACCCGCACACGTGGCACACTCTTTACTGAATGACGGTCACTTTACCCAGGATTCGCCTGCACGGAACCCGATGTCTTCACTTCTGTTTTCTTCTCCTTTCAGCTTAGGGTCACCAAAATACACTGTGACAACTCTCAACGCCCTGCCAGAGCTGCCTGAGAAAGGTACTGCAATGATCTATCTCGGGGAATGCAGGGATGTACTGTTATTAAGCTCTTTGCAGTACCCAGTCACAGTTTCAGACTGAGACAAGGGAGTATTAAGAATGAATAATTGTTATAATATTACCTGGTGTTTATTAGTGTTTGGAAGGCACTATACATATAGGAAGAGACTTCACCCCCCACTTGATCTGGGGTGATCTACTGTGCGGGAGGGGGGTGGGGTGAGAAACTGCTGCACCCGCTGAATTAAGAGGGACATTTCGGAGGCCAGACTGTTCACACCCAGAGTGGACTTGAATGAAGACTCGGGGTTAACACCCTAGTCTTGTGGCCTACAGTGCCATGGTATCTTTAATGACCAAGCTGTCAGAACTTTGGTTTAACATGTCATCCAAAGAACAGCACCTCCTAGAGGCACAGCGTTCCCTGATCACCACACTGGGGCAGTGAATTGGAAATTCTGCTCCAGAGGAAAGGGGTGCCACCTACTGGTCCACCAACACCATTTGTTACAGCAGTCTTGCCTTTCCTTGGTGGTCTCCCATCCCAGTACTGACCAGGCCCGGCGGGCTTCGCTGCTGAGAGCAGGGTACAGGGTGGTAACGCTGCTGTCTCTATTTAAGCAAGCGAGACCAGTATCATACTTTCACAGCTTAGACAGCAAATACTGCTGTTCCAGAATGCTTTATCTCATATCTTCCAGCTAATTGAGCACCTTAATTTTAGTTTTTTTGCTGTCCTTTTCTTAACAAAACACCATCCCTTAAGTGCAGACCTGCAGTCCTGTCTGTCCATCGTTCTCATGCAGCTCACGGAAGGGCACGTTTCCAACAGCAAGGAGATCTGCTTTAATGGAACTGCGTTGCACACGAGATGTATCCACCCCCGCACTAGGGGGCGCTGTGTCGGCTCCAGGCTGGGGTAGGGATGGGTTAGCAGTGCAGCACGACCCTCGTGCTCCTGGGAACGAGCTTCCGGTGAAATGCAGGCGGAGTCCTGGATGTGGATGGACGCAGAATGCCTTGCTGCCCCAGCCGGTAAACGCTGTTCCTCTCCCGCTCCCCCAGGGCCTCCAGGGAGGGCGGACGGGGAGGGCAGCTCGCCCCAGTGCATCTACGCCACGCCGCAGCCCAGCGGCCGAGCCCGGCTGCCCAGCTCCCCGCCCTTCCGCGCGGACGGACCCGAGCCCAACGGTGCCTCCCCTGCGCTCCTGGGGCCCCCCGCCCCCCACCCGCTGCCCAGGAAAGCTCTGGTACGGTCCGGCGCTGGTGACGTTGTGTCCGTTGCGGGTCCGCGGCGCTGGTGGCACGTGGGAGCAGAGCGAGAGAGTTTCCAGCTTGTCTGGATTCGAAGGCCTGAAAGCTGTGGCGAGATCACCTGCCGCAGTCTGAAAAACTAAACTGGGAGTTGGGGGAGCTTAATGAGAGCTGGGGGGGTGGCAGGTTTTGGGGGCGCAGTGTCTGCCGAGGCCGGTGGCCGAATTCAGTGGGCGTCGTCAGGGAGGAGAGGGGTCTCAGGGCTCGAGTGTGACCCGTCCAGGACTTGGCTCGGGATCACTGTGTGATTTTTTTCGTGTGCTTCCTGGTGACGCAGTCGAAAGGCAGACACAAGGAGGAGGGTCTTGGTCCCGTGGAAGCACGTCTGCCTGTGTGTCGCTCCCCAGCTTGTGCTGCTCTGTACGCGTGAGGCTCGGCAACTGAGAGGCAGGAGAACCGGTGCGGCCGAGCCTGAGCACTGGGCCTGCTGGGGCTCGGTACCACAAGGCCGGTCGTGTGACGGGTCGGTCAGCCCTGGGACCTTCGGCTCGGCTCATAGCGTGTGTGCGCACAAGAAACTGCCCAAAGAAGGCTTACTCACAGAAGTCTCTTGGTTAAGAGGGAGCGGTCTGTAGCGCTGCCTCGAGGTGACGCACAGATTGCACTTCCGTCCGCCTCCCTCCCACTTCCTGTTTCCCTCCCGTCTTCTGCTGGTAGTTGCCGAAAAAAAATTCTGTCTCCCCTGTTGCTTCCTTCAATTCCCTTCTCCTCTTGTTTGTCCGGGCTGGGCGGTTTCGCAGGCCAAGCCCAGGGTGCGAAGGGTGAAGGCCATCTACGACTGCGTGGCTGACCACCACGACGAGCTGACCTTCAGCGAGGGGGAGGTGCTGGTCGTCATGGCCGAGGAGGACGCCGACTGGTGGGTAGGTATTGTGCCCCAGGACACCCCCTGCGCAGGTGAGGCACTGCGGGCCGTGCCTCTCTGCAGTTTGCGTTTATCCCGCCGCGTGCAGGATATAAAGGCTTTAAGGAAAATCAGCTGCAGGGTGGCATTCTGGTCAACAGGGGGCAGCCTCCCCTTGCGGCCAGAGTTCAGCCTGCGTGTGGTTTCAAATTTCCCTCTGGATTTCCTTCTCCGCCTCCTTTCCTGTCTGGATTCTTCATTAGCCACCTTTGCATCTCATTTCCTCCTCCCTTTCCTCCAGAACACATTCCCTCCCTTGTGGTGCCGATACACATGGCGTCTTGCGAGGTCATCTTTCAGATGCAGGGGCTGGGAAGTAAAAACGCGCGCAGCGTGTCTGGGATGCGTGAAGCCAGTGAACGAGCCGCTCCCCAGCTGGGAGCCATTTGCGCCGAGACTCCAGATTCGCTGAGTCCTTTGCAAATTTCCGATTGCTCTCGCAAATTCCTTCCAGGTTCATGGAATATGTTCCTAATCCTTAATTCCCTCCTGTCTAGGAAAAACACTTTGGCCTTGGTTTTTTTAAAAAAACAAACAGCATTCTCTTTTGAATCATGTTCAGACATTAGACGTTGTGCAGAACATACATGACAATTACATAACTATTAAAATATATAATTTTCTCTCCCAAAACTGGGCTTTTCAAATATGTCTCATCTTTAGCTCTTTGATAAGCATCCAAGATCTTTGACAGTCAAACAACATGAATGACAAAGAAATTGTCTCCTTTAAAGCTTTCTTTTCAAGCATGTCAGTGTGATTTACAAAAGCAACCCAGTGAATTATCTTAGAAGGGTCTACTTATAAAGAGCAGTTCATACGTGGTTATTTATACGTGTGTGAATTTTTTAGTTTTCTAATGCTGAACAGTTGATATTTGTATGACGTGTTGTGCAGGTCTGTCTAGGGTTAAGAGTAGTAAATCTAGATCTTTTTTTGACAAAGAAGAGACACCTGGAAGAGTACTTAATTGGTCATTTCCATAGATTTTCAGCCAAGGCAAGTTGGTAATTTCAGAAACAGAGACAGTATGAGGTTTCAGTCATTTTAGGAAAGAAAAGCATTTCTTCTGTGGCTCAGTCAAAAAGGAACATTGCATCTGCCTTTAGGGCGTCTTAAACTGCCGTGTGGAAAGATGTGTGTGACGTTTTAAAGCTCGCTGTGGAGTGGGGTGAAGGCCCTCACACTGCGTCGTCTTGTTGTTTCAGCTGGGCTACATCGAGGGACATCCGCACAAGAGGGGCCTGTTCCCTGCGTCTTTCGTTCACATCCTGTCGGAATAAAGGGGACCCGTGGAGCCGGCGAGCAGCCTGAGTCTTGAGCCGCCCCCAGTCCGGCGCCTGCACGGTACCTGCTCGTGCCCGGGGGACAGCCGCAATACCCACATCACTCGTTCTCCCATGGGGCTTCTTAAATGAAAAGGCATTAGACATAGAATCGCACACACATCTCATCCACGAATACTCGGGACTGTGTGAAAATCCCTCTGGAGACCGAGCGGTCCCAGGCTGAACGGTGCCAGTTGCAGGCGCTGCAGGACACGCTGGGGTGCTGTTGTGTTTTCCGTGACTCTGTGACTTCCTGTTGCGCACGCCCCTTCGCTCCACCATGGGGAAAATTGCCATTAGAAACTGGGGGGGGGAATTCAGCCCAATGGCCCCGGCTGGCAGCAGGGATTGTACCCCCGTCCCCGAGCCGCTGAGTGGAAGCTGGAGTTTGGGAGCGAGCGAGTCTGATGCAGTTCCACTGGGGGCTCGTCACGCTGGGCGCTGTTCATGCAAGCGCTACCGATTCAGCAGGCTGCTTCCCCGAAAAATGAAGAGAGACAACGTCCTCCCTTCCCACCTCCCGGTGGTTTTTCCTGTGCGCAGAGCCCGTGCACAGGCTGCAAGGATAATCCCGTGGGTCTGTTCTGTGGAAAAAGAGTTCCAGCTCCGCATTGTCCCTTCCGCCAAGACAATGGAAAGCACTATACATATAGGAAGAGACTTCTCCCCCCACCGAAGTGCAGCCCCACTTGCAGGTTCTGTCTGTAGTAAACGTATTCAATTAGCACGTACTCATTTTTAGATGAGGATAAAGCCGATAATCAGATGACAAGTGGGCCAGCATGGGCTGAGCACTGATGGATGAGGGAGAGGGGTTGGATTTTTGTCAGGATTTTATTTTTGAAGAAATGTGGCTGTGTGCGCGCTGACAGTCACCAGCGGATGGCCCAGGCCAGCAGTGTCTCTCGGCTGGCCAGCGCGCCGGTCAGTTGGCCTCTTGTCGAGAGAGAGTGAGTGAGGGGTGAGAGGTTGGCGCTCAGGCTGTGCGTCGCTCCTCAAGGCTCGATGGTTCACAGAGCCCCACCAGACTAGGAATGGTCTTCAATGGCCCCAGCCTGTCTGCGCACACACGGCACTCTTAACAGCTCAGCTCGCACAGCGGAACAAGTGTGAGAAACGCAAGTCTAGAAGCGTGTCTTTGTGAGCCCTGAGCCGAGATGGGTAGAAATTCAAAATGGGGTTTGCGATGTGTTCAGCCTGCAAAACTGTTCCTTGTAAGGCTCTCTGAAGAACTGGATGTCAAGGAGGTGCTGCTCGTCAATGGGTTTTTGTGGCACAGACTGCCCGAGTTGTCCACGACAGTGCTAGGCGCAAACAAAGAAACGCTTTTTGCAAGGTACCGGCGGCAACACAGAAAACGTGACAGGTGCTCGCGATCTTGGCCTCATTTTAGTTTTTTTTCCCCGCTTGCGAGCGAGAGCTTCTTGACAATCAAATTTCCTGCCGCCGGATTCGATCCACAGCCTGGAAGTGCATCGCCATGGCAGCCGGCGCTCCGAGTCCCGCCTGCAGGAAATGAATCTGGGCGATAAGGGCCTGCCGTCTTTCGAGGGGGAGATGTTCAGCGGACAGCGGCGCCTGGGTGCTTGTGAGCACTGTTGCACAAAGGTGACATCCTGCAGCGATGTTGCAAGTAAGCCTGGGTCCTCAAAAGTACAAAACTCCCAGTCGGCCAAGGTTCGCACTGCTCTCCGGTTGTAGTGATGATCAAAGCACAAAGAACACAAAAAACATCTGTGACACGGAACGTTTTCAAAAAGCAAAACTGGTATCTAAGCTTGCCTGAGAGAGAAAGTGTACCAAACATTTGAAATTGAAATCTCTTAATCGTCTCATTGTTCTGTTCCAACATCATGCCCCCCTCTATACTTCGAGTCTGTGTGTTGTGAGTTGTGAGATGATCTCTAGTAGCTCAAAGACTTTTTTTTGGTCTCCTCTGGGTATTTAAAAAGATGCTGGCTGAAGATAAATACTTGAAATTTGTTACAGATGCCAGAGGGCACTTTGCCTTTTCCCCTGATGGGTTACTCAGTAACGATTCTTTTGTCCAACATACTCTACCTATTCCACTCCTACTTACAAACAATTATTTTTTTAAGTAATTGTAAATTATTCAGATGAGATTGAAGCTCTCTTTTGGTCCGTGTTTTATTGCTGTAACATTGACAAAGAGTATTAAGCTGGGAAGCTAGCTGTTGTATCATTGTTATTTTTCTATGACTTGAGGGGGAGAACAGACCTATTTAAAAACAGCTTCTCATTTCTATTTTTTTTTGCCTTAAATTATCTTTTCTGCCTTCGTTGTTATTTTTTTCTCTAATGTTATCTGCTGTTTTTGTCAGAAGAAATAACAAGTATTATCTACCTTTAACTTGTGCAATTTTACTTTTCATATTTATTTTTTTATTTTATAAACAATTTATATTTTACAAATTTGTTTTTAATGGTGGAATGCAGTTGTGAAAAAAATGTTTATTCTATATGTGATATGGTATAACTGGTTTTATTCTATTATAATGAAGTTAAATAAACTCTTGCACCTATACTGACCCCTGCTTTGATTAGTTCCCTTGAGTCCACCCAACATTTCCTTATCATTAAATTCGTTAAAATTGTCGTCTCAAACACAGAATACAGATAACACTTCAGAGCTCTCATTGTCAGCTAGAAACTTTTTTGTGTGAACGTGGTATTGATATGAGAAATATGTTTGGGTTGGGAGCTGTCAGCATTCGTAGTCTGCAAAGGACCTGGTAACAGGTTTATTCCACGCTGAAAGGCAGGGTTTCGGCCGCGGAGCTTCTTTAGCTGTTTAACAGGTTAATTTTCTACAGCAGAGGCATGACATCATCGGCTGACTTGTGGCTACCATAGGAAACAGGAGACAGCTTTTTGTTCTTGTTTACAGCTCTGCAGTGGGTTAAATTAGCAGTTTCCTGTTGTGATCCTGAAGGGCCGGCGTTCCTGTACATTTTCCAGCTCGGCTCTTAACGAGCTCTTAATGTTACCGTCTCAGCTCGACCGGTTTCACCCAGAAAGCCTGTAGACACATCACCCCCCCCCCCCCCCAACAGCAGGACTGGGCACCCCTGAATTTGCTCACCTTTCTTATGAGCCTTCTCCTCTGCCCTTACCACCTACAGTTTGAGCATGTAAGTATGGAGTTCAGTCTGGGTTCATGGAGGCCAGTGAGGCAGGTGTGCGGAAAGTGAATTTTGTATTTGCAGTAACCGGCTTCATACGGAAGTAAGCCTGTGCTCAAATGAAAGGGGACGTGTCAACGCTCGTTTGCAGAAAGCCTTTGGCTCTTCTTCGGTATCTGTTGGTTTGAAGGGTTGATGTCTCAGTCAGGCAGGCCCCTGGGAGATGCGTTTCGGAAACAGTCTTCAGGATTCTCTTAAATCCTGCCTTACCACGCACGGGTTACTCCTTGACAGGGTGCAGATTGGGGATTTTGTTTGTTTGTGAAAAGTGTTGTGTGAATCACAGACGCACATGGGGGGAGTGCGCTGTGGGGGTCCTGCAGCCTCCTGCGGGGTGCGGACCCACGCGCCCTCTGTCCAGAGCTGGGAAAGAAAGTTCTTCTTTCGAGGAACCAGCAGTGTGGCTTAAGCAAAGCAGTATAGCACAGAATCTAACCTTTTTCACCGAAATAAACTTGCCTTCTACGGTTAAACAATTTTTACAAAGCTGCGAGTTAGCGAATAACCAGTGGAAATGCAGAATACCAGCACTTTGATACATTCAGGTAATATATCTGGATCATATAATAAGGGTGTAGTGATGTATTTCCTCTTCCAGAACACTACCTCTGTGTTGGGGAGATGCTACACCTGCTTCAAAGGAAATTTTGATCCTGGGACTTGTAAAGGGAACAGGCACAGACGTTGCAAAGAAAAAGGCAGAAACCCACATGGTGTTTTTAGGGATGGCACTGCCTTGCTCCCAGACAAGCAAACAGCTGGACAGTCTGTGCATCTCGTTCTCACGACCACGATGGGGCGCTCCCATGCTGAAGCACGCGCTATTATTTTACCTGCTGTAGCTCAATCTCCTGCTGCAGTACAGTGTGTGAAAGAGGGACAAGTGTGAGAGCGAGCCCTGCAGGGCCGGAGCCGAGGGGTGTCTAGGCAAAGGAAGGAAAACGAGGGCTGCTGGACAGAGGGAATACGCGTGTTTGTAATGCTGGTGGGCCCGAGTCTCATCGCGATTCGTCCCAGAGCACGGACTGCCTGCTCCAAGTTCCCAGGCAAGAGCCGATGATTTTGCACGCACAAAAAAACACACACACACCGCACGCTGGGGTTTTGTCCAAGATTTATTCTCTTTCATCAGAAGAGGCCTCAGCTGCTCTCGAACGCCGGATGCTGCTTCCTCCTCCCCGTAGCGAGGAGGCCCGGGTCTGGGACCACACTGCAGCCACACGCCGGTGGTCCGCCCTCCCCCAGGCTGCTCAAGACCCTTCTTCCTCCCGTGTCGTGCGACGTAAGGCTTGTGGGTGTGGCGGACCAGTAACAAACGTGAATACATTTTTTTTCCATACCTATAAAAGTCCATACCTATAAAAACAAGTGGCTCGGCAAAAACGTGCGTTTTTTTTGTTTTGTTTTCGTCTGCAGTCCTTTCTGAAGGTCCAGCTCCTCGGGTCCTTCCATTCTTCAACCGGGGGCTGCCCTGCTTTCTGGACCATCTGCACGAGCATGCTTAAAAAAAAATCCTTTAAGAAAAGTGTTAAAATCCCCAAGAGGGTTCTCTTTCCCCCTCTTGACGAGGTGCTGTCTTGTGACTCGCTCTCTCTCTCATCACCGCCTCGTCTGTTTCACAGAGGTACTGGTGCGTGGCTTTGCCAAAGCCCTGGGGGTTGTTTTTATTTGCAGTTCCTACCCTCGTCACCTGTGCAGCTTGATTTTCCCCTCCGAGTGCAGCTTTAGTATGATGTGGGTTTCGAAATCGGCGTTGTGGACCCCCGTTTTCCGAAAGGCTCCGGCGTATTTGTTATCCTCCCAGTAGTGGTGCCAGTTGCCCTGGGGGTCAGCCCCATAGCCGAATACAGACACCTGGAGAGGACAGAGAGAGAGCGTCAGCCATGGCCAGTGGCTTCGGAGGAGGGCAGAGGGGTTCATCTGCCGCGTGAGTGTCTACATTGGGACACTTATTAGCACTGTCCTCTCGGGACATGGCCTGTACAACAGGCGACACTTTCACACAACGCGCACGGTACGTGACAGAACAGTAGATCATAAATAATTCAGGTGGGCAGCTGCGTCGGCATGCTTAGGCTGCAAAGGAACAAGTAAAAGGTTTATTCCAGGCTGAAGAAAAGAAAGAAAACGCAACATTTCAGCCGTGGAGCCTTCTTCAGGTGTCACCTGACCACCTGACACCTGAAGAAGGCTCCACGGCCGAAACGTTGTTTTCTTTCTTCTTTTTTTCAGGGTGGAATAAAGCTATTACTTGTTCCTTGATAATAAATAATGGCACTCGCAGCCACCCATCATGCACAAAATAGCACAACAACATGCAGTGGGCAGTGGAACAACAGCAAGAAACACACAGGACAGTATACACAGGGCAGCCAGGTAAACAGTGCAGAGCACAGAGATGTGCTGAGTTCTGAGGCATTGCACGGATAGCGAATATGTGAGTTTATGATGTGTTTACGATGGCGGTTTATGATGTGAGCTGCTGTAGGATAGAAGCTCTTCTTCAGCCTAGTGGTCCGTGCTTCAGTGGTGCGGTACCGCTTGCCAGAGCACAGGGGGAAGAACAGTTTGTGGCTGGGATGGTTGGGATTCAGAATAACAGATCAGGCTTTATTGCGACAGCGGATGGTGTGGATCTTGCCGATTGATGGCAAGTCAGTTCCTACAATCCTCTGTGTCGTTACCACAGCCCTTTGTAGAGCGTCTTTGTCCTGTACGGTAGAACCGTCGCACCATTTCAAAGGGATACTTGGTGCACAGCTACAGAGATGCACACTGACCATACGCTCCAGGTGTTGTGACATGCCAGGGAGCAGCTGGACAGTCTGTGCGGCTGATTGGCACGCCCACAACGGGGTGTTCACTGCAGCATGCGCTATTATTTTCCAATAATAGCTGCAACTAAATGTCCTGCTGCAGTACAGCGTGTGAAAGAGGGGCAAGTGTGAGAGCGACCCCTGCAGGACAGTAGCTGAGGGGCGTCTAGGCAAAGGAAGGAAAACGAGAGCTGACGGACAGAGGGGATGCACGTGTTTGTAATGCTGGTGGGCCCGAGTCTCATCGCTGGCTCCCTGATCATCTGCCTGCAAGTTTTCAGAGGTTGCAGCAGCAAAGTCTTTGCGATTCATCACAGGACACGGACTGTGAGCATAAGGCAGGGATGGCCCCAATCCAGCATTTATAATTAGTCAGGACTTGGAACACGGTTTTTGTTTTCATCAATTTAGGAATTTAACCGGCTGAATGAATTCGGCAATGGCCAGGAAGAAGAGCTACAGGGCTTTGGGATGTGTGTTTCACTTCACCTCATTGAGCAACCCGCCCGCTTCGGGGTAAAAAATATACATTCTTCCAGATGTCTAGAAATTGTTGATTAAGGACCAGAGTTGGCCACCCACCTCTATAAAAAAGAACCTGCTGAATTGTGGAAAAGCCAGTCTGAATTTTTTTTTGGCTTCTTTGATAAGGCAAAGCATTTTCGGTGTTGCTACAGCAGACAGAAAAGGCCATGATGAGCAGGCAGCCTGGAACTGGGGAAGCGGTCCGGGCGGGACACTCACCTCGTCACAGATGTGCAGAGCGAAAATTATAGCCAGCATGCCCGTGGAAGGATACCGCCCGTGATGCTCTGTCCAGCTGTCGTGGGTGTATTTAAAGAAGGCCGGGTTCACCACAATCACCTGCAGAAACGTGGACCAGGACAGCCAGTGAAGGGTTTGTACAAAGTGCCCCTGCAAGGTCCTAGAGGTCTCTAAGCTCAGAAGGCAGAGGTGTGACCCCCATGGCCCGCGGGCCGAATCCAGACCAGCAAGCCCATCTGCTGGCCCGTATGGCAACTGTAATCAGAGCCATTGGCCTGTATTCCAGTGGACAACTGGCGCAGGTCTCTGAGAGGACAAGTTGACAAAAGGGGACATGGAAGACGCTTTGCAGTTCACCCTTGAGGTTGATGTGGCTTAGTGGGCTTGATGCAGAGACGCGTAGCCGACACCATCACACTGGGGCACTGTGATGGGATAGCAGTAGAGAGCCACAGGGGGCACAGTGAATGTTAACAAGAGTTAACTCTCTTCAGCGGTGGTCAGTGGCAGCACTGAATCAACTGCTCCAGCTCCAGCTTCAACGGGATGCTTGGGGGGACCGTTACAGGAATACACACTGATCCAGTTCCAGCTGTGCTTTGTCTGAGCCTGAATAGCCCGCACACAAAGCATGAGCCCTGGGGCCATTACTCCCTGTGGCTCTGTGCTGCTACTCAATCACTGTTACCCGTCTCACGATGTCAGGGCCGGGTCTTTGCACAGACGGGCTGGGAACGAATCACACTTGATTTGAATCTGGCCTGCCACAGCAAGTGGGTTTTTAGGAAACCACTGACATGCGTTTCCTACCCGCTTTCTTCTCCATTGTCAGCTTCAACCTGTGTCAGCTGTCCACCACCCACCTGACGTACTGACCGATCATTATGAGCAACTTCAAAAGGCATCTCTCACCTTGTCCTTATCAGCTCGAACCCGCTCTTTGACTCTCATGTAAGTTCTAGGAAGAAAACAAAACAAGTGTCAGTTTTACCTAGACCTATCCATTTTCTGTCCACACTATCCAATTCAGGGTCGGGGGGGGGGGGGGGGGTGGCAGAGCCTATCCCAGCAAGAATTGGGCATAAGGTGGGATACACCCTGGATGGGACGCCAGTCCATCACAGGGCACTCACACCAGGGCCAGTTTTCCCAGAAGTTAATCTACCCGCCATGTCTTTGGACTGTGGGAGGAAACCCACGCAAACACGGGGAGAACATGCAAACTCCACACAGACAGTACCCCAGGAATTGAACCCAGGGCCCCAGCGCTGCTGACCACTGCATCGCCCCTGCTGTTCTGTGCTGCCTTAGCCCCTCTTTGATCCACGAGTGCGGAACAGCAGCTCAGCCGAGCGCCCTGGGTTCGGACGCGGCTGTCGAGGTGCCCCGGACGTACGTTTTGATCTCCCCGGTGGACAGCGCGCTGGCCAGCCACTGCAGGTCCCGCAGCTTGAAGGGCAGCAGGACCAGCCACACCCCCGGGGGCAGGTCCACCGCGCTCTCGGGGTACATGAAGTGGTGCGTGGTCCTGTTCCCCACGTCGGCCTCGAACCCCAGCGTGGTCGCCTTGTTCATCCTGCCAGACGCCGCAGCCGGGAAAAACACATGAGTCCTCCGCCCGGATCAGAGTGCGCTACCTTCCCCTCACCCCTGTTTCAGCTGGAGTGCAGGTGGGTGTTTCAAGTGCTTTCATATCCCTACGACTGTCGGAGTCAAGGGGTTTCGACCGAGTGCGTTTTCTCTCCTTCTGAGAGCAGGTTGCAGGGGTGGTGGGACTAGGGGGGTTAATTTCGTTTTGTTTGATTACAGTTCTTTGATGTGCAGAAATGGAAATGTACAGTAAAACTGGTCTACTTTGACAAAATCACACATGCAGCAGCGGATGTAAGCAGATTGTTTTTGCAGAAGTGTGTCTCAATTTCTTTGCACACATGTCAAATGAATATTGGGTGACAGTTTGTCTAGTTGGCTTTCTGTAAACCGCATCTAAAGAGGAAATAAGCTGCCTCAGGTCACCCTGCGGTAGTAGTTTAGCAACGGACAAAAATATTTAAAATAGGGTATAAGAGATTTTTTTTCTTTTCAACATAAGTTTTAAATATGTCATTTACCTATACAGAAACACTGAAAACTGCCGGATTTTCAGAGAACTATTTCTTTTCTCCTGTGTTTTGAGAGATGAAAAGGCTTCTTTAGAAATTGAAATAAACTCTTTCTTTTGACTTTTCACTTGATTTTTACATTACTCACAATGGGCTGTGGAGCCTTTATTCCCAGTCAGAGACATCCGTTACTGTACGTATCTGCTGTTGGTATCTTAACCATTGTACTCCAGGAGATAAATAATTACTGTACTGTGTCACTAACGTGTTCAGAAAGTAGTGGTGCAACTCTTGCGACAGTCTCTCTGGACAGGCTGTACGCAGGGACTGGAGAGTTGCCCATCCACAGGAAGGGTGACAAAACTGAACCGAGTAGTTACAGACCAACAAGTCTGACTTCTATTAATGCAAAGTTATGGAAACAATTATTAGAACTAACGATAACCGACTTGTTTTTTTGAAAAAGCAGCTACAGTAATGGAGACACACGGGGAATAGGCTCCAGATTTACAGAAAACGTTCTGATATTTTCTCATAAAAAAATGCGTCCTGAAATAGCGAGCCTCAGCCGAGTTGTCACAGTGCTCTGTGTCTGCTTACTGTAGAGGCTGCTGTGGCTGGCAAGAGCACAGGCCTTCTGGAAACAGATTCAGGCCATTGTGCCGGACACTTGGGGCACTCAACCTGCTCAGCGCAGACAAGCTCGGTGCCTCCTGTTTCAAAGGGTATTCCCTTGGCCAAGGGAGCTTGAATGGGAGTCCTGGGGCATCTTCTCTTGTATTGCGAGACCCGGTATGCTGAAGATAACCCAGCTGGTTCAAGCCCTGAGGTATACCACCAGGTATATTGGGGAATTCGCAAGCCAATCAGCTAATGAGCAAGCTCAGGCTCAAAGCGCTGATATCTGGACTGCACCCTAGTTGGCCAGGACACCTGGACTCTCCAGATTAAAAAACGAACTGGTGCTTTTAAAACTAGCATTGGTCCACTAAGAACCCCGGCACTGGAATCCTGTCTGAGCTGAGCTGTTGGGGTTTCTTTGGCCCAGAAGCTTCAATTGCTTGCCGAAGAAAAGAAAAGGCAAACGTTTGATTGAACTCCTCTCTGTCGCGGGCTCCCAGCTTTCATACAGCCCCGACGTCTCATTAATGCATAATTAAAGATAATCGCGCAATGCATAATGAATTGATCGTCTAGAAAAGAGAAAGCTGTAGGCACCTAAATAGCCGGGCAGAGGTCGCAGACGAGGCTCACCGCCTTCGACCGCCCTTCAGGGGGGTCCGGTCATACCCACCTGATCACAGCGTCATGGGAGTCTACCAGGGGCCCACTGTGGGAGCCCCGGAGGTTTCCCGAGTTCCCCACCACTGCACACCTCCTGCAGCGGGCAGGCACAGCGGGCTCGTGCGGCGGCGGCTCGGAGACGACCCGGAACATCTTCCGGATCACCCGGTCGGGCTCCTGCGCGTCCGAGGACCGCTGCAAAGCCTGGTGGGAAGGAAACGAGACGCGACGCTCATGCCAGCTGCCGAATCGCGCCTCCCACCGTGCGGCTGAACGCGCCTTTTTTTTGGAAAGGACCGGGAGACGTGGCACAAGGGCAGGACGCGCTGTGCGGCGCACGCTTCACTTCATGAGGTTTGGATCGTGCCCCGACCCGGAACGGTAGGAGTCGCCCAGCGTTTTCTGTCGTCCCCGGGAGGGGGTTATGAAAAGTGCCTCCGTTCCTCGTGTTTCAGAAAGTGCGCTCTGATTCTGTGCTGGCTGTGTCTGGGCTTGGTCCTGGCAGGACTGAAAATAATTCCATTAAGACGCAAGCTTGCTGAAGCAAGTGCCAGATCCCAGCGAAAGCTGAAACGCAAAAGCCGAAAGGACCTTAGATCAGCAATGCTTTACTTCGTGCTTCCTTGGCAACATCTACCAAGAGCCTTAGCAGGATGCTTCACCTTGATTCGATCTCTAGGTGAAGGTGGAGGTGCTCAGGGGACACCCAGGTCGCACACGAAACCCAGGTCCTGACTGCTTTAAACTTCCCATGGCACTGCTCATAAGAGTGGGTGTTAAACTCCCCTTGTGCAGTCTGGCCTCCCTAAAGCTCCCCCTTAATTCTACAGGTGCTCCCGCCCTGGGTCTGCAGCGCAGTGGGGCCGCTGTGCGTCACCCAGCTGGGGGCCACACTTCAGCGGGGGATGCAATGAGTCCCCTCTGATATGTTAAGCTCCTTCTTACAATAACAATTAACCAGCTTAAGACAGGGGATGCCAATACCTTTTCACTGCCGCCAGACCCTGCAAGTTTGACTCTGTTGGTCAAGCAAGTTCAAGCACATACCGGCGAGTTAACAATCCCCTGTGCCTTCACGGCCACGCGCCGCAGGGCCCCCCGGGCACAGCGACACTGACGTCATCCCCTCCCGGCTCTCTTACCAGCCACCATCGCAGCGCGCTGGGAGGGACGCTGCCGTTCTGGGCCGTGAGGAAGGGCAGCTGCCGGGCGTCGAAGCGCTGGTCGAACCAGGGCGAGCGCCCCCGCTCCGAGACGCAGGAGGGACAGCCGCACGGGGCGCCGGGGGCCGGGCGGGCGGAGGGCCTGCTCCGGGCCGGCGGCGCGCGCGTCTGGTTCCTCGTCTGCCCCCTCGCCGCGAGCCGCGTGCCCGCAGGGGCCAGGCGCTGGAGGCCCGGTGGCCACTTCTGTCTGCCATGAGTGACCAGCATGAGGAACAGCGCCCCACACAGGAGCGCGCACAGGCACGCCTTCCTTCGGCAGTTCATGAGGCCGTGGAGGGCGGGCCGGAGGCAGTGGGGGCAGTCGTTGGAGCTTCACAATGTTCAGTAGTAACCATCCAGCACCCTGCAGAGCTTCAAGCTTGCAGGATTTTCAGTCTTTAAAAAAATAAATAAACAGCAGGCGATTCCCGTGACCTGAGCTTCTCTTTAAAGGCAAAAACTCCACTCAGCCTCCCTGTAGTCCGACAAGGCAACATCCTATCCGGCCAGGACTCTCTGCAGCTCAGACAATAAAAACCACAGTGAAGAGCCGGGGGAGACACTGGGCCACATACAGTACTGAGAGATCTAGCAGGGCTCCTCCGGCGTGTGGCTCAGTCTGCCGCCATCCCCCTGTCCAGGAGCCCCTCGTTAGCTCCGCGCGTCGCTCCGGGGCGCCACCAGCATCCGTGCCCCTGAGCCATTCAAAAACAGAAGCACGCTGTAAATCACGTGGCAGTACAGACTCAACCCCCCTGCCCCCGGTGCCACTCCACTAACATCTGTCAGCCAGGAAACGTGGAAGAGCTGCAGGGAACAAAATTTAAATTGAACACAAGACTAGAGCACTGACCGGTCACAAATTCAGAGAAAAGAAAAGAACGACAGCTTTGTGCGAGTGTAGTGTCAGCGAACCCTCTGTACAGACCGCCTGAGCTCAACTCTTACAGGGTAAATGATGCTTTCGAGAGCTGGAATTGCAGACCAGGATGTCAGCCGGTCTGAAGCTTCACCGTTTTTTTAATGGGAACATTTTTCAGCTGTGAAACGTTCACAAAGCAGAGCCGAAGCAAACCCCCTCCTTCACAGCGTGGTTTCGCCTCCTTCCAGTGCTTTCATGAAAGATGTGGAAGACAGCAGCCCTGGGGTTCAGGGAGCAAACCTGGATCTGCCCTGTGTCCGCTGGATTCCCCAGGTACCTCGTTCATTGCAATGCAGCCTAACAGGTGGCGCAAGGTCCCGTTGGGACATATACTTCTTTTCTAGATATCGGCACATGTTCCTCCTCGTTAAAGCATTTTGTGAACAGCCAGAGACTCATGCATTTCCACATACCCTTCCGGTGGCTCTGACTGCACGGACACAAACCTGGAGGACCGCTCGGAAATGCCCAGCGCTTCTCCTTCACTGGAAGGCTCAGGCCTCCTGGAAGCAGCCCAGCTTGCAGCCTGCTTGCTCAGCGCAAGGAGATCTCTAGCGTGCCCGAGTAACTCCAGCCTCCCTTCCCTGGGACGAGCAGCAGAATGCCGTGATCAGGCTCCGGGAACTCTGAGGCAGGGACTTGGGAGAGGCCGTGGCCGTTGCTGAGGAGGTAGGGGGGGTAGGGTAGCGAGGTTGACGAGGTCAGCCGGGGAGAATTCCATGGAATCAGCTGACTTTCAGCTGATCCAGACATCGGAGCTGCTGATCAGGAGAGGGCTCTCTGCTCCTTCGCTGCCAGAGCCGGAGAGCCGCCAGACTGCAGCCGAGCTTATCTGCGCTTCTCCCTTGCTGAGTGCATTCATTACTCATTCAGCAGAAAGCTTTCCGACCTGCCCTCAACATCCCTATTGATTAAAAATCAGCAGTATAGAAATAAGGGAGAGCCTGGGGAACGGGCAATTCACGAAGCCTTAGTGCATCCGTGAGCATCCGGGACGCCCAGGCATTGACCAGTCGGAACAATCCGATTGTCTTGCACTAAAGTTTGGTAAACATTGTGAGGAAATTGCTAGCATTCTTTCACAGACCTGAATCTGCACACTTGATCTATATGGCAATAGATAAAGCCCACCCGCTGCAAAAGAGAAGCCAACTCTGTGTGTCAGCATCTGGCAGGGTGTATTTTTGCCTGCAGAGCAATGGCTGCTGTGAGACAAGATGCAGCTTTAATGTGATCAATGATGGCAGCATATGGATCCTTTCTGGCTCTTTCATTAACCGGTCAATGTGACAAAGGCTGAGCTGCCCATAGGAGCTCTGTCAGTCATGTAGAACCGAATGAAGAAACCACAAACTGTGAAAACGTCTCTATCGCATCTGAACTGGAATTGAATTTCAAGTGCATGTGACGTGTGCATAGTGAAACTTCCCCTTTTTAAAAAAACTGAAGGATTTGCATGGGCCTCTGGTTCCGCTTCCCCCAGAAACTCTAGTGTTTGTTTCCCAGCAGCTGATAAAAAGTCGCATGTTACTGTAAAAGATGAGATAAACCCTGATGCAAAAGATGTTCCACTTCAAAAACAAATTAAATCAGACATTGAAATATGGGGAAATAAGGAAGGTTTTATAATACGTATAAACTTAATTGCTGAATATATCGAGATACATTTCGAATATTTTTGAACAGTTGGTTAAAGGTCCTCTTCCCACTTCTGGCTCAGAACATAGGAACGGTTTCCAGATAGGCCAGTGGGCCTATGTAATCCGTTTGGTAGTTAGGAGTTAATCGATCCAAGGATCTCATCCATACTTTTCCCGGTTGACGTCAAAGTATCAGCTTCCACCACTACCTTGCTCTTGCTGGCTAGGTGGTTCCCTACTCCCACAACCCTTAGCGTAACAATGTGCCTCCTGGTTTCCACTTCCACGTTTCCGTTTCCGTCCTCGGGGCCATGCGGTCCGTTTAGGTTGGGCCCTGGACTTGACTCACGTTTTTAGGCACCCAAAAGAAATAGTTGCTCCCCGGGCTATCCTCAAAGTCGCCTTTTTGACGCAAAGTTGGCTGGTCTAACGTACGCGCGGGACCGCAGTCGGCCTCTTGCCATCTGTCAGTTTCAGCGATTGTGCGAACACACTGATAACATGAGAACGCGCTGCTCCCAGACTGATAGAACTCACAGAGCAAACTGGAAACACAGCAACAACTGACAAACCCGCGATGAAGTAGACGCTCGATCGCCTTTCTTATCCTGTTGTCTTTTAGCACTAGTTAGCCCTTACAGAATTGTCCAGGTGCTCTCTCTGATTCTCAGAATGCCAGCTGTCCGAGCAGTATTTACAATTTTTTGTCACATGCTTACATTCCCGAACAGCAGTGGGATTAAATGTGTGCCGACCTTTCTTTCCCAAGCATAAACACACTGGGGCCGCCTCGAATCCTAAAAAGGGAGCAGGGATCTTAATAAACGCTCCGCTAAAAGTAAACTTGTGAACTTCACTGTCTCATTGTTTCCCCGAGAACTGTTCTAGTTAAATACAGGGGATATCTCTGCAATTAAAAACGGCTTTCCAGCCTCCTGTATTAAATCCGGTGCTCAGTGTACAATAGGACAAGTTATAAACGAGAGGAGACCATTCCAGCCTGTCTGGGAGTTAGTAATTGATCCAAAGATCTCGCAAGCTTTTTTCTTTTCTTGAAATATATTTGCATTTGCTGTAAACGGGTATTGTCTACGTGGCTTCTGCGCGCTGTATTAATAAAAAAAAAAAAGACAACTGTTGCCTAAGAGGAAATTGATTAAGTGCGGCTGAACTGAATTCTTCTCATTAAGTTATTATTCTGTTCTGAAAGGGAAAAACACGGAAGAAAGGCATTTTTTTTGTTTTGTTTTCCTCTTGAAGAAGCTCCTGTCAGGGAGACTTTAAAACGGAGGGAGTAGTGAACACGCGGTGTTTTTGAAGACACTCGGGTCATTAAAATGCGCACATCTTAGACACGTAAACATTTCCACTTGTAAAAGGCGCCAGGCAGGTGTGAGAGGGCAGAACTAATTAAAATGAGGCGACCTCCCCCACTCTCCCTTTCAGTAGAAGTTACAAAGTATGTCACTGATGTCCCCAAACTCCACCTAGCTTTGTTTGAGTAAAATCAGATACATTTTTATCTTGTCGGGCTACCGATTCTCATTGTGGGCTGCCCATCAAAACAGAGAAAACACACTTTCTTGTACCTCTTGATTCGTAACTTTGTAACTAGGTGGAGTGCGCAGGTACTAAACGCAGCATAAAAGTTTAATATTGCAGTGTACGGGACAGGGAGACGTTTCCGAGCTGCAGCTACAATCTGAATAACAAAAGAAAATTGTTTCGACCTGCACGGAGTGCGTAAATTATTTACCGAATCGAGATCTGTCTCTATTCATTATAGAGGGCACTGAATTTGAAAGCACTGCGGTAACAATTTGCAACATTTGCAATAAGGTGAGGAACAATATCGTTCCCTTCCGTATACAGCAAAATATGGTGGGATTTCGGTAAACACGAAACCCATAAAAAAAATCACAGTAGACTACCAGATTTATTTTAAATTACACGTGCTCTGCTGTATTTACTTAGCGCCTCGTTTGTTTGTTTTTTAATTTCTCCTTTGTATAACTCGTATGCACGTTTTCTAAGGTAGGCTTAAAAATACATATTCGCGAGTCCGCCGGGCAAGCTACGAAGCGTTCGACAGCGACGGGGCCTTTTCGCTTCGCTGTTTTATCGTCCCGTCGCCTTCCTGTTGCGGGGAACTCTTAAAATACTACCAGAGAGCCCCTAATTCTACAGGTTGTACGCCTTCTAAAATTCTAGCCTAAGTTACTGGTCTCGGACAAATTGTTTTGTTACACACACACACATATATATACGTGCACATAAAATGCACCGTTTCTTATAAGCATGCCTAAGCTCTCCGCTCCCTTTACAGCAGCTAAAAGACCGACATGTTGCGCGGAGCAGAAGCAGAAACCGTGCAGTACTTACAGAGGGGAAGGAGGCTTCAGGCGCGCCGCGCGGCTGCAAGCTGCCAACTTGAGCGCGCGGCGGGCGCTGTAACGGTACAGCGAGGAGGTGCCGCGCGCCGGTCCCCCTCCTCCTCCTCCTCCTCCTCCCAGCCACACAGCGCGCTTGAGGGGACCCCCACCGGGCTCCGTCTACTGCGATACCCCCCGGGTGAGCAATCAACAGCCTTCTGGAAAAACGCCTCTGCTGCTTTGACTAGGTTCCTCCCCGTTTTGGGTGCAAAGCGTGTCTCGAGTGAATTCTTGTAATGGATGCTGGTTGGTTTGTTCTGGTTTGTTTTTTTTTTTACCTGGGGGGGGGGTTGTCCTTGTGAAAGTAACGTTATCTTTATTTTAATCTGTTCGGTCTTTGTGTGTGTCACCTCAAGCCTTTGGGAAGTCATGGTTGCTGGGGGAATTTATAGGCTTGTTGGCGTTTCTTTCGCTTCTGGGCCAGCGGGCGTGCTGAGCCGCACGACCCGGCCGTGTGCAAGGGGACGCGTCTCAAAGCCGTGCCTTCCTCCGGGCGTCCTTGCCGTCCGATATTTCCGTTTCTGTCGGCCTTGGGTTCTCACGCGTCATATGCGGGCAATTCCCGGGAGCCCCGCGAGCAATCGCTTGAAAATGCGCACGAGGCGAGGACAGAGCCTGCGCCGGCAGGGTGTCTGGAGCCCCCGGGCTCTGGTCCTGGCGCGCTGACCGAGGTTCTGCAGACAGCAGGCACTCATCCTGCGCTTCGTCCGGCTGATGGCTCTTACTCGCACACAGCTGGGTAATGCGAGGTAAGAGCCATCGATTGCTCAAGGTGCCGTACCTGCGATCTGAACCTGAACCAGTCCCCGGCCCAGGACCTTAACCACTGCTGCCTCTCTGCATCAGCAGAGGCCCTGCGTAGCCCCCAGCTTTACAAACCCCCCCCCCCAAGAGCCTTCCGGCTCCTTGTTAGACTCGTGGAAATACTCCGCTGGGCTCTTCCAGCCCACATTTTTTGTCCATCGTTTCTCAAGCAGAGGGGGGCATGGATTGGGGCTTTTCCTGCGTCTGGAGCACTCGGTTTCGGGGAAGTGCTGTTATCCGCCCAGAAGTGAGTTTAGAATTGCTGGCAGGGGTTCGCAATGTGAAGTTTTCCTTGCGCTGGCCTCTCTCTTGAAATCTGTTCTGCTTTTACTATCGGTGCGGGTCCCTTCCGGTTCGCAAAACCATGTCTGTTTTTGCTTCTTTCACGAGATTCAGGGTATCTTTCTCAGGCTGTCTTTAAAAGTACAGTGTGTACACTACTTTATGGCCAGCAGCCATGTCACCCTGCAGCTCATGACTGGCAGCCCCACTGAAGCTCAGCAGGTGTGAGCCTGGCCAGTACCTGGATGTTAGACCTCCTGGGGGAAAAACTAAGGTTGCTGCTGGAAGAGGTGTTAGTGGGGCCAGCAGGGGGCGCTCACCTAATGTGACGTCCTAATGTCCTAATGCCCCAGTGTAGTGACGGGGACACTATACTGTAAACAAGCGCCGTCCTTCAGATGAGATGTAAAACCGAGGTCCTGACTCTCTGTGGTCATTAAAAATCTCAGGGCGTTTCTCTAAAAGAGTAGGGGTGTAACCCCGGCGTCCTGGCCAAACTTCCCATTGGCCCTTACCAATCATGGCCTGCTAATAATCCCCATCTATGAACTGGCTCCATCACTCTGCTCTCCTCCCCACTGAGAGCTGGTGTGTGGTGAGTGTACTGGCGCACTATGGCTGCCGTCGCATCATCCAGGTGGGGCTGCACATTGGTGATGGTGGAGGGGAGTCCCCATTACCTGTAAAGCGCTTTGAGTGGAGTGTCCAGAAAAAGCGCTATATAAGTGTAAGCAATTATTATTATTATTATTTCTCCCCCATTGCCAATAAATACTGTAAACCTTCATCAGCAGAGGCTCAGATAAGAAGCCAGCCCCAGGCCATCATGGAGCCAGGTTCACTATGCTTATCTGCCCAGGGCGGACTGCCTGCATGCTAATATCAGACCAGCACCGAGCCTCAAAGTAAATTTGCATTCGTTCATTTTTATCACCATCACTATCTTTTCTTGACATCACTCTGCAACATCCTTTCTTCCTAAAGACACGGATCTAAATGCAGTTTTTTTTTTTCTAAAAAAGATACAGATGGGAAACAAACCAGAACACATCGTCTTTTGTTCAGGAAACAGGCCATTCGGGGATGCCAAAAGTGATATTGAAAAGCAGGTCACCCATCACAACCAGTGACAGCTTACAGGCATTGTTGATGCTGTACAATGAAAAGTACAGTTTGACCCATGTCTGGCCTCTGGTCTCATTTCCCCTCCCAATCTTCACTTTTAGAAAGAGGCATTAATTCATTGTGTTACTTGTGGCTGAGACCCGCGCTCAGTCCTGGATTTCCCATGAGGCACTGTAGGCACAGAGCCTAGGGCTCACTAACCAGCAGGGGCTTTTGCAGGCCCATGAAACACGATCCCACATGCTAAGGGGAAAACAAGGCATTTACAGCCCCATTCAGACACAAGAAACATGCAGCTATCATCTGACAGTCTCTTCCCTGTTCCTTCTTAAAACGTCTGAAGTCATAAGACCATGTAGCCCCTGACACAGGGAAGAGACACGGCCTTGTCTGTCACATACTGCTTGTGCTGTGTATTGTGCACGGACTACGTTGTGCAGAACAGTGAGCTCCGCGCTCGGCTCAGTCTCCCATTCAGCTGCTGTCAGGACTGTGCTTTTCCTTCAGCTCCGACTTCGAACCCCCACACAAGCCATCAGGTGAGCAAACAGCTGCTGAATCCCAAACAGCGTCCATAAGAAAAAGTGAGGAAAATGGTGAGTTGTTGTTTTCTAACTGTACCTTGTATTATATTCCTTTCACTGAAGATGTTGTTTATATCGAATTTAGGCGGAACATTCTGATTCCGACTGTAGAGCCCAATGCTTTTGTAGCCGTTATGTGATCTAGGTGAGTCTCGGCTGATTAGTTCAGAGTGAGAGCACTTCCTGTGCAGCTGTGATCCGATAAAGTTCTGTCGGCCTCCTGCTGCAGGCTGTGGGTCGGCCTTGGACTGGGAAGAAGACACATCATCACGATGGAGGGGGTCAGAAAGGGAACCGCAGTGGTTTTTGTCCCTGAAGGGCTGCACACTCGTGCTCAGCACGGCTTTCTCCAGCGCAGGCGAGCTATCACCCCTGTCTTCACTGTCCCAGTTACATCAGTTTAAAAGGCTTAGCTTAGGTCAATTTAACAACGGTGTACTTTTTGCATAAATCTGCACAACTGTGACATTTGTCAGCTGGAGTGCAGCCAAAATAAAAGCAGGATGAAAACCTTGGATCAATTCTCCACAAACTGCTGAATGGGCAAATGACCTCCTTTCCCTTGTAGCTGTTTTTCTGATACAGGATCTCAAATACAAAGAAACGTCGTGATGCCTGCCTCCCCGCTATTTTAAATTGCCGTCGCTAAATGCTCTATTGACTCAAAGGCTACTTTGACTCTGATTCAAGATCTGAAAAAAAGCAAGCTGACATTGGCAGGACTGAGCCAGTCTCCTGGGAGGATGCTGGATCCGGAATATCTGTCCTTACCAGCACAGCGCCAGTGAGCGCTGGGAGTCTTTCTCCCCTCTCTGAGCATGGGAAGCATGACGGCATCTCCTTACACCCACTGCAGGGATGACGAAGTGTGTCCATGGATTTCCAAAAATAACAAAGGGCTGCCAGCTACAGTACATTGTGTGGTGTGTGCTCTGCCTTCTCGGAAAACAATTTGATTTGTTTGAATAGGTCGGGCTCTGTTTTCCTTTTCGGAAGAACGTTCCATTTGCTAAGGCATTCCTTGATAGCGGCAATAATCGCCACTCAGGGCAAAGCACTGTTGTTCATCGCTGGGGAACAGCTGTAAGTCATTATCTGTGTGTGGCCGTCCTACTGCACTAATTACCCTGGTGGCTGTCTTTATGAGCCAACGCAACAAGCTTTATCTCTGGCCTGCTCCACCACTGCTCACTGCTCAGGGCTCAGCAGAGATCGGTGTTGATGGCACACGGGGCGCTCAGGCTGGGGCTGTCGGGGGGGCTGGCACGCCTGCTTCTAGGTATGAGCTACATTTGCTGAAGCAGCATCTCAGAGCGTCAGCAGGGTAGACGTTATGGGCAAAGTGGCTTAATGGACTCTCCGTTGTACTCCATCTGCTTCCAGCAGTACTTATATTCTTGAGATCAAGCAGATGACGCTGCTATTTATATTCTTGAGATCAAGCAGATGACGCTGCTATTTATATTCTTGAGATCAAGCAGATGTCGCTGCTTACTCTTGACACTTACTGTGACTGTTTCTCTGTGGTGGAAGGACATCCTCCTAAAGAAAGACCTATTTCTGCTTCAAAGTTAGAAGCAGTGGAAAGCTTTCCCCCCCCCAATCATCAACGTGGCACAACTTCACTTTTAACAGTGTAGCAGCCAAGGCCACTAACATTTGATGTAATTTATGGGAAGGTAAATCAGACGTTTCTTCAGCAGTGTGCTTTCTAGCACAGTTCCCATGATTCATTCACAGATACTGTAGACAGGACCCTTTGTAATCGTCCGTCCACTGCACAGGAAAGTTTGGTGGGCAGCTGTCAGAAAGGCCAGTGAGAGAGGTGTCCCTGTGTCTGGACGGAGCAGATAGACCAGGGGGACAAACTAGAGTTCAATCAACCAGTTTTCTTTCACAAAAAACACACAAGCCAGTGTCAGCGGGACAGTGGGTTCCCAAAATCACCCTGGGAAGCACAGCAGGGGTCTGGGATAAGTGAACAGCAGATTAGGATGAAGTACATTTCAGAGGGAGTGCTCACACATAACAGCAGGGGAGATGACAGAGCATGCTTTTCAGAGCTGGGAAGAAAATTGTTCTGAAAGGCTTAAACAAGCCAGACAAATAGAGGATAATAACCGAATTGAGAGGAGAAAAATTATAGTGAAGGGGGTTATTAAGAGTATTAACCTGAATTAGAGCTAGTGTTCATACTGAAGTATATTGCACAAATCCGACTTTATCACCCTGCTTTTTTTCCACAATTAAATAAAACAAAACAACTCAAGTAACATGATTATTGTTTTTTGAAAGTTAAAATATTTCAAAATACAGACTTGTAAATAATAAAAATCATTTGTAAGGTAGTCTTGCTTGTTGGTTTTGTTTCTTTTTTTTCCAAAAAAAAGAGGTAAGAAAGAAAAGCTCTTTTCTGGAGTCGAAGGCAGAAGATTATCATTCAGCTTTGTTCTACTGTATATTTGGCCTAAGTATTAGAGAATGTGCTTTTTCAAATTGCTCAATATGTATGTGTTATTCAGTGCAGAGACTCCCATCGAGTCTGTGGTATGCAGTCAGGATTGGAATGCACTAGCCTCATCCAAGGGCAGCAAACAAAAATAGATTATTTAAAAAACTGAAGAATGCAGGAGCCTAATTCTGCAAAGACGCGTATGCTTCAGATGTGTGTGCATGGTCCACAGCCATCAGAGAAAGCAAGACTTGACACGATTGCACACTAATGCAACTGGTCACAAACTTTCGAGGCAGGCTGACGGGCAGCAGTGTGATGTAATGGTTAGGGCTCTGGATTAGAAAGGGATTTTTGCGGGTTTGAATCCCAGGAGGTGAGGCACAGCTGCTGCTCTCTTGAGCAAGGTACCTCACTCAGAACGTTAAGATGCACGGCGGTTTGAACGTAACTTGCTTGGGATAAAGTATTAAGCAAATGAATAATAAACAGATATATTTCTTCCTCCCTAAATGTTGCTTTGATGGAAAATCAGCTTTTATCGTTCCCATTATCTTTATGCTTGGTAATATTGTTAATACTATCAGATAAGCTGGACTGGGTACTTTTGGGTACTTACATCTGTTATTACTTCTTGGGAAACAGCCATTGTTTTATGCATGGAGTGCAAGTGAGTCAGTGTTTTCAGAGCAGCTCCTGCCTTTAATGCAATATATTTTATTTCTCAAACATCTCCACAGAATGAGATGAGATTTAAAACTGTATTGCAACACCTACCACAATTTGTCAGATTAAGCTGTCTTTTTGAGACAAGCTGTCACGCCACTGCCTTAAAAGATTAAGTATTTGGTCACTTCAGACACCCCCTAAGTCTCAGGCTTTCCCGTGCTCTGAGAATTAGGAGAGAATTCCACTTGGCAAAATACCTGCGTCCGTACCGGAAGGAAAGAAAAGAGAAACAGGTTCTGAATTTCAGCTGGCTGCTGCATTTCTGCTCGTGACCGGGGCAGAACGGTCACCTGGCGCTGATTTGCCCTGTGCTGCATCCACCTTGGCACCTGCCTGCCTGTGCCAGCTGGAAAGAACTGTGACTGAGCTCAGCATTGAGCTCCTACCGCCTCACATCTCACCAGAGAGCTCGTGGAGCTGTGCAAGGAGACTCTCTGCCTCCCTGGCCTCTCTCGATCCAGTCTCGGCCCACACGGGCCCGGTGTTATCAGACCCGCTTCACAACAAGGTCGTCTCGCAAGTAGCTGCTCTCCCTCCTACTGCAGTACAGCTAGTCCAGGGGTTCTCAGTCCTGGTCATAGAGACCCCCACGTCCTGCTGGATTTCACTGCAGCTTCTTCACTGAGCTCCTTCACCGGACCCTCAAGCTGCTTGGTAAGAACTTCTGCAAGCTTTTTGTGCTCAAGGATTGGAGATTTTAAGTTACTTAAGAAATGCAGTAGTTAAAAGGCAGCTTCCTACGTGTTTAGGAACTGGAAACAATGAAATAAGTTCAATTAAAAATGTCGTTAGGTCTGCTAAGGGTTCGGTTATATAATGAGAGCTTGGGCAGAACGCACACCAGCAGCACGAGCACGGGGAACACCTGGTCTACTGTACCAACCAGTGTTCTGACAACCACTACAAATTTCTCCATCTGTTTCTCTATAGCTTCTGCAACTCTACAAGGCTCCAGGGACTCTTGCTTCAAAGAATAAATCATGGTATGTGTATCATGTCCTGCTGTGCACATATCTGCTGCACATACTGTATACTCTGTTCAGGAGCGCTTGTTTCTGTTGTTGGCTTACCTCCTAGAGCCCAACTATTAAAGGTTTTGAGTTGGACAGACTCCAAAAGCTTTCAGCCCCCCAAATGAAATAACGCTAAAAGTAAATTAATCAGGGCCCACATCATCACTGAGGCAGCTTGCGGTTCTAGAAGTAAAACTTCCGTTGTTTTTTTCTTTTAAAGCAGCAGCTTGTGAACAATGCGAGAATGAGAGAAAGAGAGAAAACGACAAAGTCAGTTGCTTAAAAACTCAGTTGAGAAGGTGTGTGTGGGGGGAAATCTTTGATCCGGGCTCAGCCGCAGCTCAGAGAAAGAGAGGGCTGAACTGTGGGCCGAAACCCCGACAGGGAGAGGAGGAAATGAGAGAAGCAAATGTAAAAAAAAAACCATGAACCTACCTTGTAGACGAGAGTCAAAACTCATTTCTCACAGCTCAACCATAGCACACTCCCTCAGCTCAGCTATTGTGCTCGCTATGCTAAGACTGAACATAATCTGCACAAGATGGTTTAAATTATGACGTGAGGAGGGTTTTTTTCTCCTTTCTCAGAGAGGTGGAGCATAAAATGGGCCTTTACAGTGAAGAGACTATTTACTGCTGAAGTACTTCTGTCTTTTTCTGTTGTTTCATGACTGTAACTGTATCTTATTTCCTCACGGTTTGTAGGGGATTTCTGGTTCAGTATCTGAAAAAAAAAAGTTGCATCTGTTCATCTGGAGAAACATTCTGTGAGTTTCAGTACTGAGTGCTGGCTCTGAGGCTCTGTGTAGGGGTGTCAGCTGTGATAAAAACTGTGATGAAAAAGAAACAGATGTTCAGATGAACTGGGTGTTTTTAAGTTTCCTTTCTGCTTCCTCACAGACAAAGAGGTTAGAAAAATTGAGCTGCAAAGACAATATCCAGATAACCTTGGGCATTCAGTGGCAGCTATGTTTTTGTCTGTTAGCTGCTCAAAGCAGAGGTGGAGACAGGAAACGTTTGCGTTATGGAAATGTGTGACAGGGATCCCATGCCTGTTAAGTATACTAACTCTCTAACTTACACATTGTGGGACAGCCTCTGTTATAACAGCTGTATTCTTTTAACTTACACATGTATTCATCGCAAAGTGTTTAAGAAAACCAGTGAGCTGCCTAAAGAAAATAAAACTTGGAATCAACCCAGGATAAACTGGAAACAGAATTCCCTACGATGCTCTTTCAGTCTGTTTCACTGTAGCTGAGCAGGGCTGGGCCTGGGCCTGGGCTGTGCTCTGAAGGGAGATCTCAAGGGGAGCGAGGCTGTTGCTGTGGGTTTAGAATTTCCAAGCCACCCACCCAGAATGTTGACCGGGGACACTGTGCTTTACCATCCTTCAGATGAAACAGTACAATGAATTCCTGACTATTTGGTCATTAAATATCCTGGTGTACTGCTGTAGTTATCTCTGACCTTGAAGAATCTGGCCTTCCTGGTGTTAACCCTGTATTTCACCCAGTGAAGCAGTTTTTCAACTCTCTCCTTTTGCTTGCTGTGTAGTGGGGCTGCTGGTTCAGAATGGCTGCTGTGTGTCTCCCAGGTGGGGCTGCTGGTTCAGAATGGCTGCTGTGTGTCTCCCAGGTGGGGTTGCTGTTGCAGAATGGCTGCTGTGTGTCTCCCAGGGGGGCTACTGGTGCAGAATGTCTGCTGTGTGTCTCCCAGGTGGGGTTGCTGGTGCAGAATGGCTGCTGTGTGTCTCCCAGGTGGGGTTGCTGGTGCAGAATGGCTGCTGTGTGTCTCCCAGGTGGGGTTGCTGGTGCAGAATGGCTGCTGTGTGTCTCCCAGGTGGGGTTGCTGGTGCAGATTGGCTGCTGTGTGTCTCCCAGGTGGGGTTGCTGGTGCAGAATGGCTGCTGTGTGTCTCCCAGGTGGGGTTGCTGGTGCAGGATGGCTGCTTTGTGTCTCCCAGGTGGGGCTGCTGGTTCAGAATGGCTGCTGTTTGTACCCCTGGTGGGGCAGCACTTCAGTGGGAGATGAAACAGCCCCCCCTTCTCCTCTACTGACATAACCCCTGGGAACCCCGGCTTGGAAGACATTGTGCAGCTTCTGAGACACCTGGTTGGTCTTGAGGTGCACCACTGTTGGTTGGGGCTGCGAGGCACCTGAACCCCAGAGGTGGATGATCCCCACAGGCTACAGTGGAGTTATGAGTCAATTGACTCTGACTGACACATGTCAGTCACTGAGCTGCAATAGAACCCGAAGTGGCGACTTTAGAGGGAGAGAGGCACGGTGGCACAATGGTTCGCATTGCTGCCTCTCAGTGCTGGGGCCCTGGGTTCAATTTCTGGGGTGTTATCTGTGTGGAACTCCAATGCCCTCTGGTTAATTGGCTTCTGAGGAAAATTGTCCCTGGTGTGAGTGTGAGTGTGTGTGTCTGTGTGTCCTGTGAGGGACTGGTGTCCTGTCCAGGGTGTGTGTGTGTGTCCTGTGAGGGACTGGTGTCCTGTCCAGGGTGTGTGTGTGTGTGTCCTGTGAGGGACTGGTGTCCTGTCCAGGGTGTGTGTGTGTCCTGCAGTGGACTGCTGTCCTGCCCAGGGAGTATCGCACTTTGCACCCATGGCTTGCTGGGTGGGACAGGCTCCAGCTCATGACCCTGTATGGGATAAAACAGTTAGAAAATGGATAGGAATGAGTGCAAAAAGGCTAGTTATGTACACAAGCCTGTTGAGGTGACATAACACTCTGGGGTTTGAAATGTGTCCCAAGCCCACTGAGTCACTTCTCCAGTCTTTTGGTTGTTTGTTATGACTGTGCCACCTTGGGGCTGACACATCACCAGGCATCCTGATACTGCTGCAGACACACAGTCTGCCTGCTGACCTGGCTGCCAGTACGCAGGAGAGAAGGATTTGCTCGGATTTCCAGAAGAACTGTTGGCACAACTGCAGCTTAAAAGTAGGTGGGAATGAAACGGGAGGGGAGAGGGGGGGGGGTTTCCACTGGCACAAGTTTGGCCATGTCTGGCTCTGGGTGTGATTCCGGAGCTCCTGTGAGTCACGGAATGAGTCTTCCATTCAGCTGCCTCTTCCTCATCACAGAGGTGCCTGTATGTGCTTACAAGACTCAGGCTCCCTCTTGCCTGCCTTCATCCACCCAAAACAGCTGACAAATCCTCTAAGGTTTTATTTAATAAAAATAAAAAAGAGACTTTCCAGTTTTTTTAGTTCCACCCACCCGATTTTGGCATCAAAAAGAAGGAATTAGGGGTTCAGGAGAGAGCCAGGACATCTGGGTTTCGTGTCTTTCATTTCTGCTGTAAGAGAGGCTTGCTGATCAGGGTCTCCCTACCCACAATCCCCCAAGCCTCACTGTGAACCCCACCCCTGCCTGTCCAGGCCTGGCTGCTAGACAGGCCACTCCAACACACCGGTCTGCCATGCTTAGCACTTGTATTATTTTAATCCCTAGTAAATCAAATGAAATGATAAGTATTTTAAAAGCCGTGATCTTCACAGGACTAGGAATACATGATGATGATGGGGGAGAGCTGCAGAATTGAAACTAGACTGCTAGTCGTGTGGTTGATACCACAGAACTGCAGTCCAGGCTTCTGGCCCAAGTTAGCTCACTGGGTTAAACTGCTGTCTTGTAAACACAAATGCTTCCAGGAGCACAGGTTTGAATCCCACCTCTAGCTGACTAAAATCACAGCCTAGGCTCCCAGGAGAACTGGGTGACTCCATGGAGAACGGGCAAGCCTGGCCATGCCAGCTGATGCCAACGAGCCTCTGTGGACACCTGGGTAAATCTCAGGGTCACATTGGCGTCAGTCCCCCATGATGTAGTGATACATGCAGTACAATATGAGTCAGTGACCCCAAGATCAACAGGTTCAGTCCACAGGCAGCTGAATTAATGTTCAGACAGATGAATCAGCTGAGCAAAGTCAACGTTTGGAGACTGAAGTTGGAAAAAACGCCAGAGTGCTTTCACCCACATACACGCAACCCAACTTCTTTAAGCTGAACACCTCCGGGTGCTGTGTGAACTCCATGGACAGCTGGTGTAGCAGCAGAGACAGGTAAAACAACAGTAGAAAGAGGTCAGAGTGACGTTCCGCAATTGAACAGGTGAGGATTCATCCAAAACTGATAAAAATAAAGAAAATCGTTTTATCCATCCGTTTCCTAACCACTTTATACAATTCAGGTGTGCAGGGGAGCTGGAGCCTATCCTGGTGAGCAGCAGGCATAAGGCAGGGTTCACCCTGGATGGGATGCAGAGCACACACACACACCCAGAAGCCAATTAGCCTACCAGTATGTCTTTGGACTGTGGGACGAAACCAGAGCATCTGGAGGAAACCCACACACGCACAGGGTGAACATATAAACTCCACATAGACAGGACCCAGGGCCCCAGAGCTGTAGGGCAGCATTTCTGACCACTGCATCACAGTTTTGCCTTACATTGTTTTGTCTTTTTTCTCATCTGTTCTTTTCTAAATATCCCACAACATAAGGAAGGATGTAGGGAGTTGTGGATCTTAAACAAATTAACTATAAATTTAAACTGCCCTTTTCTGTGAGGAATGAGTGTTCAACAGACTTAGAAGAGAAACAACAGCATACTTTATTTTAATACATTACTGAGCGATATTGTTGGAGATGGCAGGCATCAACACACATCCAAAACTGTATCTACATATACTCTATACACAGTTTTCTAACGGTTCATAAATTCTACCAACGAGTTATTGTTGTAGTGCAGTGTGGAGATTATGAGAAATGAGATATCCTGTGTTGAGAGGGAAAGAAAACATTGTGAAGAAAAGACGTGTGCTAAAGTTCAGGAAGTTCTGGCACAAAGGATGTAGTTTTTGTTCCTAAAGAGGATAAGGATTTCAAAACAGCTACAGTAAGCCTCTTGGAAAATCATGCGTCTCTCTTTAAAAAAAAAACAGGCAAGTAAAGAGAACTCTACAGAAATTTGTGTTTGGTTATTTTCTGATGAGGAAATAAGACTATAGTGAGTAGAGGACAGGATCAATGGGATTGAAATGAATCAAGTTCCAGTCTGACCAGAACAATTCTAGCATTGAGCTAATGATTCATCAAGAACAAATACTGCAATTTAGATTTGTGCTAAATTTCAGAAAGGTTATGTTAGTTCTCCAGAGTTCGTGAAACCAGGGTTACTAACCCTGAGGTCCTGACTACTTGGTCATTGAGAGTCCTCTGCCAGTGTTCCTAAGAATTAGGGGTGTTAACCCTGATATCCTGAATAAATTGGCTTCCCTAAAGTTCCCCCTTAATTCGACTGGTGCAGTAATTTCTCACTCCTCCCCCTGATTCGCTGTGTCTTGGGGTTGCTGGTGCAGAACGATCACTGTGCGTCTCCCAGGTGGGGCTGCTGGTGCAGAATGATCACTGTGCGTCTCCCAGGTGGGGCTGCTGGTGCAGAATGGCCGCTGTGCGTCTCCAAGGTGGGGATGCTGGTGCAGAATGGCTACTATATGTTGCCCAGATGGGCATCTTCTGAGATGCTGGGCTGGTCTTTAGGTGTGGCAGACTGCTCCACTGTTGGTGGAGCTGAGAGGCACCTGAATCCCAGTGGTGGATGAGTCCCACACACCACAGTGGAGCTGTGAGTCAATCTACTCTGACTGACACCTGTCCGTCACTGAGCTGTGACAGAACTTGGAGGGTGGACTTCAGAAGGAATGAGTGTAAAAAGACCTGTTCAGTATAAGAGCCCCTGCACTCTGGAGTCTGAGTCACTTGACTGGTCTTTGTTATGGCTTTAACAGATCAATGGAAATTTGGGTAGGAGTCTTTTCCATCTATACCTTTTCTGCATCTGCCCTTTTGTATTTTTGTCTTCTCTTAACATGTTTTCTACAGTTGTTTTCGTCTGCTCATCCTTTTTGCATGCAAGAAAAAAATCAATAAGCAAAGTTCTACTGAAAACCCAAATCCCTGTGTGTGTTCCCAGCTGGCCAGGGGAACGTGTAGCTAGTGACCTTGCAGACCAGCAATAGAGGACCTCTCCACCTTCATGAACAGGCCTCCCACACAGGGCTAGAAATGCAAAATAGACAGTACCCGGACAATAGTGGTCTCCTGGTGAGAAGCAGCTATTAAGAATGTGCTTTGTGCAGCTGTAACTTTTTCTAATCCCCAGAGTTCTTGCCAAGCAATAAATTCCTCAGGGAGAGATAGCAGGCAGGGCTGTAATGGGAGCAGAGACAGCTGTCCAGGCCAGGCTGACAGACTCCAGCTCTCGTCTGCTCGCTGTCGTAGCCGCTGTTGTCTGACACTCCCCAGGCACAAATATCTTCCAGCACCTCCTCCTCCCCAGCAGATCAGGGTATTTCACCTGAACGCATTCTGACTTGGAAACCGCTCTGCTCAACATGCAACCACGCTCATCAGGTAGAAATACAATGGGAGTACAAATGGCAAAGTAAGAGTTATTATATTGCCTATTATTAGTATATTAGTATACTGTTTCAGATAGGCAATGCGCAAAAAATAACCAGCCCCATACTGAGAGATACAACTCACTGGAATCTTACACAAGCCACCTGTGATGGCTTTAATGGCCTGCTCTTATCATTGCTTACATTCTAACCCTGACCTACAACAATGCACATGACTTGTTTTTTTCCTCTAGTGCACCTCTATGCCAATAATCCAGTGGCTCAGTTCCGAACCCCCCTGGTGTCTCAGTGGTACAGTCTGTTCACAAGACTGTACCCTGCCTGCCCTAACAATGGGCTGACCCCCATTAGCACTGTGGGTACAACTCAAGGGCTGCTTGCTCATTGACAGAGCACATGGCTTTTAGTAAACCTCTCTTTGCCCCATTGTCACGTCTCTGTGAGTTTCTTAATGGGCTGCGGTTGTAATTAAAGCCCTGTGCTTCAGCAATGTCAAGAATGCTCGGTCCCAAAGTATTCACCTCAGTCCTAACCTGTATTGAAAGAAAATACACCGGCTTACTCAGTTTAGTTTGGACAGAATGTACTTTTCATACATGTTCTCAGCACTAGAACTTTATTCTAAAGAAATCACTGTCAAACAAACCGCTGTGTCATTTGAGTCTGTTTAAAAACGCTTTCATGTTTGGTAAATTATATTTCTGAAAACGTGAAACATATTTTCTCTACTTCTCTGCTTCAGCTGACAATAATGTAATGTAATAAAAACTTCACACAGATGCATGAACGGTAAGACCAAGGAGTTTAACTGCTCGGCGATTTCAGTATTTCAATGGCTGCTCAAAAGGTCACTTTGTTTCTCCATACAGGCCTCACCCTAAAAGAACGTCTCCTTGCAAGAGTGTCTCTGCATGGCCAGTTTGTTATGGTTGAACTCTGGCGTTTGCGATGACACCAGGCCATGGGCTCTCCCTTGAGGCGCAGGGTCAGTCCTGGTAGCTCTGTTCCCTCTCGGGAGCAGAGACACAAAATTAATTTAATCTCCCCATTTCCCGTCTGTCTGCCAGTGGAGCGTACCTCTCTGCCAGATGGCCTGCTCTGCAGAGAACAGCCATTACTGAAAAATAATGTAGCTCTTCAGGTCCAACAAAATCTTCTTTTTGCAACCAACCAGAGCACCGGAGCTACCGTTAAGAAACACAGGCTTTCCCAATATCTGAGCGCATAGTGAAGGTGTAGGGTAGTCTAATAAACCTGTGGGGATAATATTATTTTGTATTGATATCTTCTCTTGGAAAAAAGAGCATCACCTCAACGTAGTAGTAAACTAGTTTGATGGTATCTAGAATGCAGAAAGCTTGGTGTTGCTGCCAATCTGTTGACAACCAGAAACCACAAATTATTTTTTTCTATGAATTCCTCTCTTGCATCTACGCTAAAGCCAAACACTGTTTTTGATTACTTTCTGCTTGGGTGCTAATAGTGAATCTGTACATCCTGTTGTGAGACCATATCTCCATGGCATAACTAAGTAAAAACTTCGGTTTAAATACGATGCGAGTAGTCTATGTTAATATAGACATAATAAAGTGTCTGTTTTACGCGAATCGGTCCTTTGCGTACAGTCTACCGTGAAATATTATCCGCAACACTATGTCTCCCCCTTGTGGATAGTTCGGGGTTGGCAGGAGGAACAGGCCAGCTGACTTCCCCTTTTATCCAACTTGGGCATGAAGCGAAAATATCGCGATATGTAGCATCAAGTCAGCCCACCCGTTATGACGTCAGTTCCGGGTTGCGCATGTCCGGTTGCCTGTGTTGTGTGTTTCGCTGCTGCTAGGAAGCCGCATCGCGGATTGGAATAACAACAGCAGTCCAGTTCCAAAATGGTGATTATATACAAGTTAAATCGTTCTATCAGCATGTTATCTGCCAATATTTAGAGCTGAGTGCATTGCCTGATCAGCGAACAGCGAATGTTTATGTATTTGTGGTTTCATGGCACAGTGGGGCGTTGGTCTTTTTGTACCTGGTAACTTTACTATTTTCTGCGTTGACTGGGCACGTATAAGCTGCGTTTAACTGTTTCAGTTCACTGAAAGGATTATATGAATGTCAAATTATAGAAATTCCGTCTTAAATGAGTAGGAGTACTGTACTTTTGCTTGGACAGCGTAGCGGAGCCGTGGTGTGAGGTGTGACAGCACTACCTCGCACAGTATAGCTCGTTCAAATCACTTGCCTTTGTTGAATTGTACGGTTAGGCTGAAGCATTGCAGATCTAGACCCTTTTCTTCTCGGGAGCTTTTGTGACCGTGTAAAACTATTCCTGTGTTTCAGTAGGTGGGCAGGTCAGTGTAAGACCCCTGGCCTGCTTTGAAGATGCACTGCAAGCTTACAGCGTCTGTTTCTCCTGTGTTGGCAACCCTGCCTCAGACTAGATAAGCTGCTGCTCGCAGTGTTTGATGTGACGGTCGTTACTGATGACGGCCGTGTCTTGCAGGCTGAAGTGGAGGAAACCTTGAAGAGGATTCAAAGTCAGAAGGGTGTCCAGGGCATCATCATCGTTAATGCAGAAGGTACGTTTGCCCACCTGCACAGGTGGCACAGTGGTCAGCATTGCTGCCTCATGGTGGTGGATTCCTGGGCTTAGTTCCAGACCTGGGGTGCTGTCTGTGTGGAGTTTGTATGTTATCCCCATGTTTGCGTGGGTTTCCTCTGGGCGAGTCCACATACTTGTATGTTCACTGGCTTCTGGGAAAACTGGCCCTGGCGTGAGTGTGTCTGCCCTACGGTGGACTGGAGTCCTGTCCAGGGTGTACCCTGCCTCGTGGCCACTGCTGGGATAGGCTTCAGCTCCCACACTTCGAAAAGCACTTAGAAAATGGTCTGTTTTCTTTACTTGCTCAAGTGGGCATCGCCAGTTGTTTTTAGGGCCGTGAGCCCAGGAGAGTGTGGAGGCTGGCAGACAGGCCCCCCTGGAGAGCCGTTCAGCATCACGTCTCTCGCACCAGCGTCCCTGCAGGCTGAGGCAGAGCCCGAGAACGCTAGGGCTTCAAGGAAGGTTTTTACTATTCTTAAACGCGGGCCACAAAACGTGTCCAGTGGGTTTCTGACCAAGTTTGATATCCTCCGTGTTCACAGGGGTTTTCCCCCCAGTATACTCCCACAGTACAGAAACATCCTGGCAGGTTAATTGGCTTCTGGAAAAACTGGCCCTGGTGCGAGTTTGGGCGCCCTGTGATGGACTGGCGTCCCACCCAGGGTGTACCCTGCCTTGCACCCCTTGCTTGCTGCGATAGGCTCCAGCTCCCCTGCAGCCCTGAACTGGATAAAGAGCTTAGAAGATGGGTGGACTTGAAATTCGTGCGCCGTGCGTCACCCACCTCACTCCCTCTTGCCCCTGCTGGTAGGGATCCCCATCAAGTCCACGCTGGACAACTCCACCACCGTGCAGTACTCGGGGCTCATCCACCAGCTGGTGATGAAAGCGCGGAGCACCGTGCGGGACATCGACCCCCAGAATGACCTCACCTTCCTCCGGCTCCGCTCCAAGAAAAACGAAATCATGGTCGCCCCAGGTAACCAGATCAAAAGCATTTAAAAACAAACATTTATTAGTCCAATCGCTGTTTGCATCTGTATTGCTAGATTGATTTTAAGAGCCGAGTGACGTTTGCAGCAGTATGTGGAGTTATATACAGTGCATGTCTTCGTTGAGATTTATAAAACTAGGGAGCTGGGCTTATTGCCCCCCCATAAGCACCCTGTAATTGTCTGGGGTTTAGTGGACTGTTGGTTCACGATACAGGAACGGAATAACAGGGAAAAAAAAAGCTTCACTGCATTATGTTAGTAGCTGTTTTTTGTGTTTCTATGCTCCACGCATGCTGATGTGTAAAATCCCTCGCCCAATGTCCTGCTCACTGACCACTGTGGGGGTGCGAGCAGGAGCAGCAGACGGGTATTAGCGTGGCTCAGCCTAAGGGCTCTCTCACCCAGAGTGCAGATCGAGCCCCTTGTCCGAGCTGGACGAGGGCCAGCTGCACGCAGGCAGAGCGTGGCCAGGATAGAGAGGGCCTTATTCAGGCAGGAGAGCCCTGCGACCTCCCAGGCGATTCTCACGGAGGGTTCAGCTCTGACAGGTAGGCAGGTGCTCACTCTCTGTGCAAACAGAAAAGCAGCAAAATGAGCAGAAACAGACTGGACATTAAAAATAGTTTAAAACAAAATCCCACTTATGTCATGCAGGGGGACATTGGGAGTGCTTTAAGGCAATAATATTTTAAGCTTGTTTTGCAATGTTCAGTAAAATGATAATCTTTGTTTTTTCCTTTTGACAGATAAAGAATACTTCCTCATTGTCGTCCAGAATCCTACAGAATAAGAAGACCTATTCCTTTTATTAAGTTATTTTTTTTTATTTAGAAGGCCAAATGGTTCATGTCGAAAACCGTGCCAGTGTCGGATAAATTGTTCTAGGTTTATCTTGGAGAAAAAAGCATGAATTAGTTTCATCACAAGTATTCATTTTGTGCAAAAAGTGTAATTTAGTGCAATAAGAAGTAAACCTTTACTGCAGCTCCATCCCTCTGGTTCCCAAGCTATACATCATAACTATACAATGAAAGAGAATGTATTCTCCATGCACATGCAGCAGAAAGCACAGGCTAGGAACTGCTGCTGCTTTAAAGAGTTGGAAACAAAATCACTGAAGTGCAGGGGTGAAGACTGACCGGGTCCAGTGCGATCCTGTGTTTAATTCCAGACTGCTTCCATGAAGGCCTGGAGCATTAATGATTAAGCATCCTGCACTGTCCTGCTCAAAAACTGGTCACTATATTTTCAGAGACGTTATGCAAGGATGTAGAACTTGTTCTTATTTACATTTAAACAATCTTTTAGTTTAATAAAACTTGAGGGGTTGGAAAGCTGTGGTTTTCCACAAAGGGAGCTGGCTTGCAGAGGGTGTTTGAATTTGAGTTGTATTTGTTTCCATTCATTTCCTGCACCTGTGAACTCAAAAGGCATCTGCAGCTCAACACGGTTTTTACCGTGGCTTTTGGGAAGAGTAGATTCCACTACGTGCACAGTGCTTTTCCTCCGATGTAAGGCCGTTTAAAATCTCTTGATTTCTTCAGCTGACTAAAGACAGCCACCCACTGGACGAGTGCAGAAAAGACTCATCTTGGCTCTTGCCCCTACTGTCTTGGACCATGAAGCACCCTTTTCCTTTACAGAACTTGTTCCATAATATATATTTAAGAAAGTCATGTGTCAATTTAAAAGCATCTAATAAACTTCTCATGGTGGCAATATGTGCAAAGAGTCTGTATGTTTGCTTGGGTTTCCTCCCACAGCCCAGAAACCTGCTGCTAGTGTGAGTGTTTTTCTGCCTGCCCTGTAATGGCCTGGTATGTACATGCACTCTCTGCACTGAATTAGACTGATCAGCACTGCCCTCTGCATTACATACAACACTTAATGCATATCAAGCAGAAATAATGATTCAGTTTTCACAGCCAGGATTGTATCAGAAACACCCAGTGAGGAATCCTACAGTATTCCCCCCCCCACCAGCTTTCCTTTGCCTACATGTCCAGTAGAAGTGTTCATTTTAATTGCAACACAAAACTACTAAAAACAAATAAAAGCCTCATTAACGCATAAAAGTAACGACCTCTAATTTTTGTTTTTAATATCTAAAAGGTCATTTACCAGGAGGGCATTCAGCTCATACAGCTTCTTTGCTAGTTAGTAGTTAATTGATCCCGGGATTTTATCGAGGTGTTTATTGAAAGAGGCCACGTGGTCAAAGCCCATACCCTGGATGAATCAGTTTGTCCAACACTCCCACCTACCCCGTCTCTAAACGTCAAGTTTAAACGTGTCACATTTCAATACATTGGGGGGGGAAAAGCCAAACATGGGCAATGTTATCAGTAAGGAGCACCATTGCGGGTCTTATTGTTGCCTTTTAAATTTGTGTCTCCAACCCCATTAAATGATTATGTTATACGAGAGCGTCTAAAATGGATGAAATGGATTCATGAAACACATCGAGCCGATTCTGTCGGCTAAACACTCCTCCACCCTCCACAACACGGCTCCTTCCCCTTTAAAAGTCTCCGGCTGACGTCATACTGCTCGGCTAGCTACATTGTCACAAAAGCGAGCTGGGCAGACAGAGATCCGAGCCCCAGGTTGTCCAGTCATCTGTGCTTAAGACGGGCGTTAAACCGGACTGATCCCTCACAATAATGCCTTCCGACAGACCTTTCAAACAAAGGAGGACGTTTGGTAAGTCATAAACAGTTTCTTTGCAAATTAGGACAATGTATTCCCCCCACTATTATTGATTACCAGATTGTCGTGTCGCTCAGTCTTTTGTTTACCAAACAAAAAAAAAAAGACAAACAATCTAGAAACCTCGTCTTAAGACGGCCTGTCGGGCACTTCTGTTGTGTCCGACCTGGGTGGGTTGTTTTTCTGCCGTGTACGTGAAACGGGCGTTAGCGGGTTGAAAGGTGTTTTTCTCACGTCCGTGTAGTTTATTAAAACGCGGAGCCATCCAGAAGGCCGTGCGTTAACATCGCCGCTCTTAAATCAGACGTAAGGGTGTTCGTTGAATACCGGCAGGACCGAAAAAGTTGGCATCCGTACCAAACCTCCCAGGCTTTATGGGCTCTGGTGTTGAAGGACGGAGACTTTGAGTCCCGTTATTACACCAGCTTTCTGGGTGCACTGCAGGACCTCGCTCTATGCGAGACCACTTCAGATAACGCAGCCAACAGCACCAGGTTTTGATGTCAGGTTCTTCACGAAAGAATTCTGTGATGATGTAGTATCGCCAGCCCCGCAGGGCAGCGCTGCCACAGAATGGTCCGAAGTCACAGTGTGCTTGGCGACGCGGGCACCCGGTTTGCACCCCACGGGGGGAGATGGTGAGGTACAGTGAAGTTACATGTAATTCACTGTTTAATATGGGTCCGCGTATGAGATGCATATCGGATGCATGGTGGCAAAAGAACAGCAAATTGCATAAAATGGAATCATTCTCTATATCAGAATGTATTACGTACATGACATACTATACATCAGATTAACCCAAAGAACGTTTTCATCATTCTTGTTAGGACGTTAAAAGCGATTCAGTTTTACGGACTTGATTTCATAAATCAGGATTTTCTAATAAGCGGATATTGACCTGTAATCCCGGTTATGTCGCATCTTAGAGTATTCAACAGGTGTCTTGAACAGTTTGACAACCTGTGTCACGCCTTACCGCAAATATCCCCCGCCTTTTCACTTAAAAATGAATCAAAGCAGGCTTGTGTGAAAATGCACGCCTCCAAAGACAGCGCCGTACCGCGCAGCCACGCAGGTTAATGGGGATGTTACTCGTCTTGGAGAGATCGTCAATGTGCTTCCAGACGGAAAAGCTGCTCGTCTGCAGAAATCTCCCAACAGGAAGGTCTCAAGGCGACCCGACGGCCCCGCGTGTTTCCGGCGCGGTGGGGGCGGAGCTCCGGGGTGGGCGGGCTCCGTCTTCAGGCAGGACCACACCCCTTCACCTCCGCGAAGCTTGGTCTTTTACTACAGTAAAAACCTGTTGGGACAGTGCATGCTGGATTCCGAATGCCAGCTGACCCCAGGTCAATTGTGTTAACGGGTGATCCTCATTACGGATTTCTTGCAAAGAAACCGTGCATATTAAGAGGATGTAGGGCTTGACAGCAAATTTGCAGTATGGGTAACGGCAAAATAAAAGCAATAGGCTTAGGAAGTCCTACAAATAGAAAAACGGGTCAATATTATTTTTTTCTTATGACGGTATAATTCAACAATGCCGAGGGATAATTAAGCATTCTATTTCATTTAGCACACAACTTTGGTTACATTTACAGGTTTTCATTTAGAAGCTCTACCTTAAGACGTCTTGTCGATTAGGGACTTGTAGCTGACAGCCGGTATCGGAACAACACGGAACTAATTGGTAAAGGAGAGGAAAGCCCCTCCCTTCTTGCTTTAAATAGACTCGTTCAGGCTCCGCCTCAGGTGGGTGTGAATAAGGAAGGGCTTGCCGATCGTGGCACGGGAAGACCACACACCTGCTGCTCTGTAGCACAGCTGTTCCTGGTTGAAGCAACACGTTTCTTGGCTGGAATGTTTGGTGTTTTTTCTCCACTCGGAAGGGTGGTGTCTTATTCCATTAATGAAATGCAGTAGGCAGAAACCACCCTCCAGCATGATGTTTAAGAGCCAAAGAACAATCCAGAGATTCAAGTGAACCCTGTTGATACCATCAGTGAAGGGCTCAGTTCTGGGACCGTGAGCTCGACTGGGACAGAACTCCAGGACCAGGATGTAATTTGCGCCCCTGGTGGGTGTGACCCTAGCAGACATCCCAACTTGGAAAAATTGATTTCGGGGGTCGACCCCTAGTTACCCCTGTTTGCCCTCTCAAGGGGCTTTGTGCTGTAGCTCCTCTTTGCTGTCATTATGCACAGGTCCCGCGGTCAGACTGTAGTATAATGTGATCCACAGATGATGGGGGGTCACTGCTTGGGGTGTTGTAATAAAGAATGGGGAGTTTTGCCGGTTATCCTGTTCCTGGTGGAAAACTGCAGTTCAGTCAGCATGACTGCACTCTCTGCTCCGACCCCCCGCTGATCTTTAAGGATGACTGCCTGTTATAACCTAATAATAGGTTTCATTGGAGCTCTTTAATTATATTTAGTTAGAGGTTGCCTTTCAACTTTTTCTTAAGTTATTTGTTCTCCACCTACTGAGTAGAAGAAAAGCTTTCAAAGGTTCGAAGCAAGCAAGTTGTTGGTTCCTCGTTAAGGACTAATTAAATAGAGAGCTCAGCTCCTTTATCTCGGAGTGGGAACCTCTGGCCTAGACCAGTCCTGGTGCTGTTTATGTAGCGGAAAATTGATTTTTCTCATTCGCCCACTGTTTATTTTTGTGCTGTCAGTGTTCGCGGTCAAAAGTCAGCCACGTCTGTGTACAGCTGTGTACTCTGATCAGGACGATCTGTGGTACAGGCAGAGACTGCCTGGCTGAACTCGTTTCAGTAGCTAACACAGGTCAGCTGGCTGTGTTACTTGATTTTATTGTCCCAGGTGGGAAATGTTCTTTGTGGGAATGTAAAGACATAACACATGAAACACAACATGAACACATGAACAAATAAGAGACATAAATGTACGATGAGAAAGAAAATATAAATAAAGTAAAATATACTGTCAGTTATGATTTATATATATATATCTCAGTTAACCATAGCAGGTTAATAAATGTCAGTATAAAAGATGACTTGCTGTTGAATCTAGGTGCCCAGATGGGAGGAGGTCACATTCCCTTTGTATGGCCATGACAGTCAGTCGTGACGGTCTTGGTAACCAGAGGGCACAGATACACCTGTGATTGGCCAGGCTGTGAGGGGGAGGGGACAAAGGACAAAAACGGGGAAGAGAGCTGCAGAGCCCTCGGGCAGCTGTTGTGTGACCTGAGAATTGCTGCTCGAATATAACCCTGCTGTGTGCGATGCCTGTTTACGCTTTCCGGCTCTGCCTCTGACTAGCTTCTCCTGTTTTCCTTTCCCCCTGACAAGCGGGCAGTGCCAGCTGAATATCATTTTGAAACACGCTTGGGCTTCACTTGTGACTGCGCAGTGTTGTGTCCCAGAGCTGGGGAACGTCTGCTTGCACCGGTCAAGGGTTACCCAGAGAGTCACACCGGTTACAGCCTCTGGAGCGGGCAGTGGAGGGCGGAGGGCACTAGAGAGTTAATGCAGGGCACGAGGCTTGCTCTTGTTTTTGATTCATGAGGAGTGGGACCCCCCTGCTCCATGACGAAGCCGCTAGGTATAGTAGTAGACTCAGTGAGAGGCAAGTGAGTCTTAAGACACAGTGCACGTGACTCCGGACTGGTGCACTCAATCATGCCATCAGAGGAGAACGTCACTGTGTGTGTCTGAAATTCTACCCGCCTGCTTGCACAACAAGCTCATTCCTGTGCTCGTGCATGAACATTTACAGGATTTATTCCACTGGCTTACAGCCTGTGTGATGTCTGGCATTAACCAACAGAGGTGTGTTGGTCTAGATCAGGAATCTCAGACTCAGTTCCTGGAGAGCCTGGTGTTTTCAGGTCTGTCTTCCACTTGAGCTCTGTTTACATAGGTAATCTAATTATTGAATTGTGTAATACTGTGTATGTAATACGTCTGACCAGGCTTTCAGTGGTAAATGCATAATGAAAGTGAATGTTGAACACTATCAACTGTAAAAGACTTGCAGAAGAATTGTATATATGTCTAAGTGAAAAGAATTGTGTCAGTTGTTTAATTAAGCACTCAGTCTGGAACAATCAAAAGACAGCAGACCCACCAGGAATTTGGGACCTCCTGGGTTAAGATGCTTCATGATTAACACTATAGGTAGTGGGGCTTCAATCACAGCAGATCACCCAGGAAGAAAGCCAAAATTGCTGCAGAATGGGAGTTACTAGGACAGGAGAAACAGCTTCGCATTAGCCTGCTGTTCTAAATTATATCCTGCTTCACCTGTTCTAAACATTTTAAGATATAGGCCTTTGAAGGGAAAAAGAGAACTTAAAATAATATCTCCTTTTTGTTTAATATATTTTTAAACCACCTGATTATATATATTGAAACAGATTATGTATTAGATATAGTACGAGTTGATCACCCTCCCTGAGACTCAGTTATCAATGTGGACTGCTTGCCATGTTTATTAGTACTGTATGTGTCATGTATGTGAGGCCTCCAGAGATATTCCTTCTATCTCCTGTTGTATTCCAGCCGACCGCTGCAAAGAGGTACAGCAGATCCGAGAACAGCATCCCAACAAAATCCCGGTAAGGCACTGCTTCCCGATCCTTGGAGATTACTGACTCCTGCACTAAGACACCGTTGAATCAGAAATCCTTTCTCTTATACAGCTGGATAGTCGTGAGTGTTTTAGAGACCCGAGGCCGTAAGCTTTTCTTTTCAGAGTTTGCTCCCTTGTTTGGACATTATTCTATTTAAAAGACTTGTGTGAAAAAGTACTAAATGATATGCAGCCGATATTTACCGTGTGCAGATTTGCCTGCAGTAGCATAGTCCTCAGGAGTGATGAGTGGCTTAGAAGAGGTATAGATTAATTTAAAATTATATTTTCTAGCCAGCACAAACGTTTAAGATCTAAATGAAGCATATGATGCCCCCATGTTTAAAGTACACAAAACTCCAGTTTGCTTCACATGCTGAAGTGTTTCATAAAGTTGTGTTCTAAAATCTCAGTCCTTTAGTGATGAATGATTGTTTTAATAATAAACAGATCACGGGAACACACGGCAGTGTGTGCGTATTTATGTTCAGGGTGTCTGTCTCCCTGTGATACAGTACTTTAATACAGCCATCATCCAGCACTTTAAGTGCTACTAAGATTAATGTAAGTCTCCAGTAAACACTAATACTGGTTTTAGCAAAAGCATGAAGCGAATGAGGGGGAAAGGAAGTTGGTTACAAACCCATTAGGTGTGCTTCCTGGCATAGGAGTGCGATCTCAGCAGGGGACTCCAGTTTGCTGCTCTGTGCAGAGAATGGTGGGCCTTTTAATTATGACATTAATCCTCCCTGGAGCTGGACTTCATCTACGTGACACAGCTTGGGCTTTAAATCCTGGTTTAAATCCTACTGTGGCTTCACTGTACCTTACTGTGCACTTTGCAGCATTTACTGTGCTATTATCCTGGTTCACAGCATTAAATTGCTGCAGCTATAACATAGTACATGCAATCTGATTAAAGAGTTCCAGACTGCCATTCTCTTACATCCCTAATGTGGGTCTACAAAAGCTCTGGTGGTTGTGAAGACCACAGCAGGGCTGCCACAGTTTTGAGCCTAATGCATTACTGCTGAAATGGTTCTGTAAGAGATGTGCTTAGCATTGAACAGCCTGTCCCCTGGGCTCCTCCCAGCTCCAAAGAGTCTGGGTGTCCGATTTCTGTAAAACACAGTGATAAACAGACGGAAACCAGCTCCACGCTCCTCCCACATCTTCTGGTCATCCTGGGGCAGGGTGGCGCCACTGTCTTCCCAGACTCTCCCAGCTTTCTCACCCTGCCTCCGTAGAGCAGCTCAGACTAACTCAACACTCAAACCACACTCAGATCCCCTCAAACACCTCACTGGTTTTTAACATGGGCTCTTCTAAAATCTAGCTGCTCTAATACAGCTGGATCGTTTTAGAGGACTGGGGCCATAAGCTTTTCTTCTCAGAGTTCGCTCCCTTGCTTGGACATTATTCTATTTAGAAGATTTGTATATATATATATTTTAAAAAAAACATTTTTTCTAAAAGCTTCTAGTAAATGATGCATGTACTGTCAAAGCTCAAGCATTGATTTTTTATTTCAAAGGGGAAAAAAATCACAAAAGGCATTGTTACAAACAGGGGGGTTAGAAACTGGTGGAAATCAGGAATTGACTGAGCAGTTTAATCGATCAGTACTCTTCCCAGTGTCACAAACTTCATCTAAAATCTAAGAGACACTTCTCAGTCACCCAAAGCTGTAACGGCATCTTCCCCTGTGTTGTAATGTAGTCTTTACAGCAATATACCACCTCATCTTAGACAGGAACAAAAAAACACTTTGATACTCATATACCATGCTAAGGGAAAAGCTGATTTTTTCATCGTGTACAGGCCGTGCGTGGTCCATGAGGTGTTTTTGTTTTGCAAGCTGTGGCTGTGATTAATGAGATCCCGGGACACGTGCTCACAGTGTTCACTTACAGCTCACAGCTGTATTCCCTGGGGTATGTGCCAGACCTTGTTACCCGGGGTCACTCTGTCCACAGCTGGGACGTCCTTTGCTGCCGTCCTGTGGCCTGGCCTGGTTCTCTGATCTCTCACACAACCACACTTCCTTCAGCACACAATCTGTCTGCAGTTTAAAAAAAAAAAGCTGCCAGACTAAGTGGAGCTGTGTTTTTCGGCAGCTAAGACATTTATTAAAGCAGTCTGAGAAGCACAGGGGTTGTGGATGGTAAAGTGTAGCAAATGTGTTGCTCATAATAGGGTGATGTAACATCTGCACAGTGTGGTTCTGAGTCTGAGGCAATAAAGTTATTCATGGCTAGCCTCATAATTCATTTTACCGATCCTAATAAGTATTCGTCAATGACACCAGCTCTTTCCAAGGCTTGTGCCTGTTGCAATGCCATAGAGTTTAATCGAGCTACCAGTCTCGATGGAGTGTTCCTTTCGACACATTGCTAATCCACTGAAGTAGCACGATTCTACACCCTCCCTTGCGGCTGTTCAATTGAAATGTAAGCACCAGTCATGCTATATAGTGTTTAGGAATTACTGTATATTCCTTAAACCCGCTTATTCCGTTTCACCCTGTAGGTGATCATCGAGAGGTACAAGGGGGAGAAGCAGTTGCCAGTTCTGGACAAAACCAAATTCCTGGTGCCCGATCACGTCAATATGAGCGAGCTGGTGAAGATCATCCGGTAAGATCGGTCAGCTCTTACTTCCACACAGGGGCTCCCAACTCCAGTCCCTGTGGTCCTGCATCCAGCTGACTTCCCGTGTCCTTTATTCGATCAGTAGCCTAAGGAATAAACTAAACCTCAGGTGGTTTGTTGTAACCTTGCACCTTGGTGCTGGCTCAGCCTGTTAAGCCCCAGGAGAGCAACCAGAGGCCCTTTTCAAAAGACCACTCTGTGTCTGTGTTCAGACGGTGTTTCCTCTGGTCAGGAAGGCTGAGAAATCTGGTGCACATGGTGGGAAAGCTCTTGCAACTTATCTGTAAGAGTGTCAGTGCATCGTCTGCTAGAATCCTAATAGTGTTGGTTGTTGCACCCCTGTCCAGAGTGCTTGACACACTAGCAATGGCAGAGGGTGAACTCAACTGCACTCTGCCTAAAAATAAAGCCTGTCTCTTCAGTATTTATAGAAGCTGTCTCCCTGCCTTCCACAGAGTGTATGTTCCATGACTTACTGGAGACCAGTACACCTTTAAGTTTCTGCTTTCAGAGAAGAAAGGTTGTCCCCATGTTTGAAATGGTTCAGCAGTATGAAGAAGGAGGTACACAGCAGAAGAAAAACAGAGTGAAGCCCAGCGGCAGTTGAATCGCATGTTTTGAAAAAGACCTTGGCACTCGGCAGCGCCAGTCTTTCTCTCCATTAACATCCTCCGGGGTGCTGGCGGCAGTCTCCCAGCTGGCGCGTGCTTGGCAGGGGTTTCGCACAGTGGTGTCGCTGCTGTGACAGCTCTGCAAGCTTGGCCATGGTTCTGGCCTCACCGCCGGTGGTCTTTTCAAGGTCCTTCAGCACCCTGGTCCCTGTGCTGGATTATTCACGAGCAGTTCATTCAGCTGAGCCATGAGCCAGTTCAGCCATAGGCGCCGTTTCTGAATTTTGGGTGAGGGAAGTCTGCGAGCTGTCTGCAAGGCATGATAGCTTCATTCCATTTAAACTCAGTTTCATTTTCTTATGTAATCAATCTAAACTAGATACTGTGAAAGAAATACAGAGGAAAGCTGTATGCAGAAGGAAACTCCTGGTGCGACATGTCCCTGGGCTCTGCTGTGTCTCCTGTGGCGTTTGTGTCAGATCTCTTCTCCACTCTCTCGCTGTTCCCTCCTCCCTTCTCTCCTGACCTCCAGGCGCCGCCTCCAGCTCAACCCCACGCAGGCCTTCTTCCTCCTGGTGAACCAGCACAGCATGGTCAGCGTCTCCACGCCCATCTCGGAGATCTACGAGCAGGAGAAGGACGAGGATGGCTTCCTCTACATGGTGTATGCCTCACAGGAGACCTTCGGCTGCTAGACGGGGGTGGGGGGCTGGAGAGAGAGAAGAGGGTGGCCTGACCCAGACCAGGAGTGGGAGGGAGAGTGAACTCCAGCAGAATGACTGCCTTCCACCACACAAAGCGTTCACTCCTCTCGTTTTCTCTCCTTCAGTCTCGGGCGCAGGACTCTCCCCTGATCCCCAGTAAACCCTACACACAGCAGCTGTCTGTTCGTGCACGTGTGGTTAAATACTCCTGCGATCTTTTCTGGTTTGTTTTCTATGCATCCTGCCCTTTTTCTCCACGTCACGTCACATGGTTCTGTATCGGGTACATCGCGTTGTGCCCCTTCCCTGAGGTTTAACCTTCTCCTTTTCATCTTGGGAAAGGCAAGCTTTGTACGCTGTTGCCGAAAAACAAAAGTTCCCAGGCCTTTTGTATTGTATACACTTGGTTTGGCTAAAGCCAGGGCCTTGTGTTTAAGGCAGAAGATCTCACTGATTTCAGGCAGAGATCTCGAGCCTCAGGTTGTTTCTCAAACCGGTCGAAGTCATGGCTAGCTCTTCTTCTTGCAGACTGTTCTGCATGTTGTCCTGGATGTTCTCTCCAGCAGGGTGAGACTTGGGTCATGTCCTCTGCAGCCCTCACTGCCACCCATCTTGAAGCGGTGGCCCATAGCTACTGGAAAATCTAGATGGACTGGCTTAAAATAACAAATGAGGGAGAAACCACAAAGCTGGTAGACAGATCCCCAAAATCAACACAGCAACATACAGCAAAGACATAAATCCTTTAGCACAGCTGAGGTTTGCATTAGAACTGCCAGAAGAAGGCCAAGCACTTCTTACTGTTTTTCTTGTGGGCTAACCTTTCTTCTGTGGTTTGAATATCGAATACCTTGAATGCTGGACAGTGGATGTAATATCAGGCTAATAATGGCTTAATATTAAGAATTACCTTCACGAACAGCCCTATATGTGGGCATGTAAGGGTTCGTGTGGTGACAGGAAGAGAGCGCAACGACAGAAACATTTTTATGTTTCCCATGTGGGATGAACCCCTAGTTCTTCCTGTACATGCGTAGGTCCACACACTGTGCACATGTCAGATATAGAACTTGTGCTTTGAAAACTCACGTCAAGTGGTTCACCGCAGTGCATTAAAGGGGCTGGGCTCATAGGTTTTAGGTTGTTCTCCTGTGTCACATCTCCATACAGCTCTCTCTCTTATCTCTCTTCTTCCTGGCTGAGGTGAACATCTGTCCTGTGTTACCCCACATGCTGCTTGCTGCTGCCCCTCTCACGTTCAAGTGCAATGATCTTTCTTTTTACTGCAGGGTGGGGATCGGAGGGGGTCGCAGTGTTGAACTGACGTAGCTCATCCATCTCGAGATCGGCATTTTTTTAGTGTAGGAATAAATAAGCTTTTTTGCACTTTAAACAACATTTAAAAAGTAGACAACCTAGGAAGTAAGTACTGTTCAATTGTGTATATACTATATATGAGTCCTGTATAATCGGATCTCCTCTAGAACACTATGTATGTGTATGGTTTTTGGCGTTTTGAATTTTTGAATGAGAGGGTTTTCAACGCTGTCTATAACTTGCACGTTGTTTTTTTTGGCTTAAATGCTTGTTCGCACTGTTTCAACATTTCATTTTAAAAAAAAGTGTTTTTAGCTCCATTTCGTCTGTCAGGTTCCAAACCAGAAAAAAACAATACAATTTTTCCTGTATTTCTATGTAAGACAGACAATGGGAATGGGTGGTCTGGAAATTGTACGTGTATAAACCATATATAAAGTAAAGTTATAAAGTCCGGATCGTTGACTGTGCATTTTTATCATATACAATATTGTAAAAAAAAAGGGAGAAGTTACCCTTTTTGTTAGCTGCAGTACTGAAGAATGTCATTGCTTCTAAATGTCGAGGGCATTTTACTGTTTCCATACAGAGGCAAGCACATTTCATTGATGGCTCTTTCAGGTAAATAGTACAGATCCAAGAGGTTCGGGCAGAGAGCTGGACTGCAAGATAAAAGCAAGATTCTACCTTGAAAAAAAGACTTTAAGGCCTAAATGTTTTGTTTTGCTTTCCAGTTTTCATTATGGAATTAACATCTTCCTTTCCCACCTATGAGATTTCTGTTCTGTCCGAGAACAGAGCCTAAATTCAGTCTTGCTGGCTTTCTTCCAACTTTTTTTTGGGGAAAAAATAAAATACGAAAACAGCGAACCCTGAAAGAGAAAATGATTTTAGAAAAATCCCTATTCTGAACGCCGGAGTTGTGCAAGTGGCGGCACTACTCTATTGGAACAGCAGAGAGCAGTAGAGTGCTACTACAGCATCCCGGCTTCCTCGTCAAGACGTGGCGTTTAGAACGACGAAAAACCAATGTAAAACTTAGCTTACACGGGAGCGCTTTAACGCTTTTTGCATACAAGGCAAAACCTAGGTTCGTTCTCTATGCAAACGTTTCAAAGCGTGTGCACATAGTCAAGTGATGGGAACAGCTGGAAAAGCTGAAAGAGCCACTGTTAAAACCTCCAAGCAGACCAAGTTAATCTTCTATAACCCTGCAACAGAAATTATATAGCTATGCTGCATGTTGATGGCGTATGAATTTTGAACGATAGTGTTTATAAATGGAGTCTATAATGTGCATGCCGACGATTTATTGTTCAGGTGGTTGTGTCCTCCACATGGTCTTCCTTGTGAATAAATCCACTGGGTTGAATTTGTCACACTGCCTTAAAATAATGTTTAGATGTTTAACAAGTGCTGGCAAAATCCTGCTCCCATACAACTCCTGAAGCTTACCTGAGACGAGCTGCTAGTACACACACCTGCAGAGGCGATCTGAGCAAGCGTCTGTCACAGCATCACACTGTACAGTACATTGCAATACAAAGTTCCCCTCGGCACACCGTCCAGTACAACTAAAAATTCCAAAAGTAGTTGCTGAAACAAATACTACTGGTCATTTGTTTTGTAATTGCTTTTTATTGTTTAACTATAGGTCTAACGTTAAAAATTGATGAAGCATTTATGTCGCATTAAAAGAAATTGCAATTGCTAAATACTTCAGCACAAAAAAACTGTCAAGATATTACACCACGCCTGATGTTGAAACAGTCGCAGGGAATGGAGACAGTGTTTAGAGAGGAAATGCCACAGTTCATGCTAACTGAATCCAGTCAGAAATTAATACTGTACAATTTTATAATCCACCAAGAATCACGTGATTTTGTACAATTCAAACTGTGACAAAAACAGCAACTTAATTACACTGAGGGAAAAATAATCATTCCCACTTCATTTCAAAAAACCATAAATATCTGTGAGTAAGCAAGAGAACTGTTTGAACACAATTAAAGTCCTGCAGGCCTCTTTCGTGTGAGGGGGAGTGTGCGTAAGTCTGGGGAGTTCAAATGTCCTTCTCCCTGCAGGGCCGACTGCTCCTGTCCCTGGGACACACAGGGCTCTTATCCTGAAACATTATTACATGGTTCCGGAGGCGACAATCTCATGAACATGAAGAGCCTCACCTTCTCCCTTTTGCACTTTGCAAAGCACAAGACCCCACCGGTGCACTTAAGAACACTCTCCTTAAAATTCACACCACAAGGGACTACAGCAAGTAACTGTGTCACAGTCCGGGGCCAACAGCCTGCTTCACCTCCAGAAACACTTAGAATGCGAGCTGTGTTTGTAACTTTACCTGCCAGTGCCCATCAACAGTTTCTGACTCTGTGAAGTGCTTTGAGCTGATCAGCGTCAGGAAATAGCACTCTACAAATTAAACCCTGACCAAATTGATTGAGGAATAAATTTTAAGACGAATACTTACGCACACCGTCTCGTCTCACAGTTAGCTTAAGGCTTGGCCAGTTAGTGTGACAGTCGTGTCGAAGTGTTTATGGCTTGTTTAGGGGTGCATGAACTCTCCCCGATGAGCATGTCTGCTGGAGACAAACCCCACCTGATGCCTTGTTCATGCAAGGCTTGTACCACACCTCTCACATGGCTTTAACTTCTTCTAAGCAGTCGTGAATCCCTCAAGAGTGCCTAGAAGAGGCTGCTCATTCAAGTGCTTACAGGAGGATTGTGAACTGTCAACCGCTCCTCTTTTTCAGTTCGGTTTAAGCTAAGAGTAGCGAGAAACATCCGAGAGGGGGAAACTTCTTTTTTAGCTTATTTTTGTCAACGAAAGAATAAATAGCTCCCTACAGGCCTAGGGAACGTGTCCATCTGAGCGTGCAGCAGACAGAGGCCATCACCTGCTCCCCCCGTCCGCCGTGTGCCGGACAAGGCCAACAGCAGAGTCCCAGTCGCTCAGTGATTTGCGCAGGCTTCGCCGATACCAGCTCCTAACTAAAAACATCCGCAAAATAAAGCCCAGTGAGAGCAGCTGCTGGTGAAAACCACCAGGAGGCCCGACAGGAACGAGCCCCCAGGGAGAGCAGCAGTGGAAAAGGCCACTCCAGGACCCCGACGACCAGTATTCAAAGGTGCAGGACCTGCTGGGGCGACGTCCACGGGTGACCAGAATGCTGCAGGGGTCCCAGTGCGGGGGGGTGGGCGATTGGGCGGGACTTTCCAGTGCTGTGGTGATGCGGAGGGGCAGCGGGGGGCCGGGGGGCCGAGCGCCACTCAGGGGCTGGAGGCCGGGGGCTTGAAGAGCCCGGTCTTGCGGAAGTAGCGCACGATGAAGGGCACCGACACCAGCGTGACGCTGATGCGCACGGGGGCGAAGAGCTTGTGCACGGCGTAGGCCAGCACGAAGGTGCTGGTGCCCGCCGCCATCTTGGACTGGACCACCGCCTGGCTGAAGCCCAGCTTGAAGAGGACAGCCGCCATGTCGATCCCACTGCAGCCAGGGGGAGAGAAGCACACGGTCAGCAGGGCAGGCTGGGATAGCGGGCATGAGATAGGAGCATCAGTAAGACTACACTCAGTCACCAGATCTTACACCCCCTTCTACTGCCACTAGAACTCCGACACCATCGGCTTAATGGACAATTCTGCCACACAACTAAGGAACTTGATAAACAGAAGACGCACACAGTTCAGTGTTTGACTGCCTGTGCAGGATGTTCTGAACAGCACACAAGAGAAAGGAACCAGCCAAGGGCTAGCACAAATCCAGCTGGGTTACAATACTGTCGGGGCGCCTCACCTAGCTCAGGGAAGGTGTCAGCAGTGCTTGGAACGGCCTCAAGGCTGTTAATCTTGCGGCTTTCAGAAATTGCTTTAATGCAGCTAGAGCAATGTGAGGCTGAAGGGGCCCAGCTGAAAGTACAGCATCATAAACATGTACTCTGACACCCTAGAAAGCAATAAGGAAAAGAGGTTTCCTCCAAGTCCTCCCCCCTACTTCAACACCCCATCACCTGGCTTACTTGGGAATGCGGATTCTGTCTCCGGCAACAGAACCACCACAGCATACCACAGCATACGGACACTTACCACTAGATTCTTCAATAGCTTCTACCCACAAGCAGTGAGATTGGCGAACACGTTTAGCCATCCCCCTCGGACCACACCTACACCATCACCCTCTACCTCTTTATGATTTCTTATCTATTGCACATCTCCAGTCATTGTTTACACGTCTGTATTGTTTACATTCAAACTGTCTACATGTTTACTTGCACATTGTCTACTGTTTGTTTGTATCCTGTCTTGATGCACTGTTTGCACTTTGTTTTGTTTTTTACACTTGTTTTACAATCGAGAGATTTTCTGTCAGTAAGAATTCCATTGTACCAGTACCGGTTACATATGGCAATGAAGTTCAAGTTCAAGTTCACAGCGTGTCCGAGGGCGAGATAAGCTCTCTCTTGCCCGGACACGGTTCCGACAGGAATGAGAGGCGGGTCTCCCCGAGCTGCATCTAGATGTTTACGAGTTGTCTGCGTCGCAGGGCTTGAAGTTCTCCTTCAGCTTGCCCCTTGGAAAACTGCGCTTTAACAAAACTGCCGGAATAGGCAGGTCATGGGGCCCAGCAGGGCTACATCATTGGTTCATCAGACTGGTTTGTCCTACTTGCTCTGAGGTAAGAAAACCTGTTTTGCCTCACTGGCCAGTATTCCAGGAATTCACACACTTCCTGCTCCGAATTATTATCCTCCCCCCCCTCCTTCCTTCGCACTTGTGCCTGTGTGTGAGTTAGCCTGTGCTAAGCGCTGGGCCATACTCAATCTCAGGTTTCTCCTGGCTCTTCCAGCGTGAGCAGCTCCAGTCGGGGAAGGAGCCCGATGAAGCATGTAAAATGAAGTATCACTTCCTGCTTGCAGACTCCCCTACATCTAGCTCCAAACATTTCCCAAATGCAACCAATACCGGTTTTGATGCTAAAGACACAAATATGGGGCGACTCCCTTAAGGAACTTAAATAACCCCAGAAAGCAGGCAAAGGGCTTTCCTTGTTGTAGGATAAAAAAAAATCTAGTTCCCTTAAAAGGGAGTTATTCATAGCCTCCAGGCCAGCTGATTTTATTTCTGTCGGGTTTCCTTTTTCAGTGCAAGCGAGCCCTGCAGCTCAAGCACGAACAACAGGCGCGGGGCTGGTACAAATGCACCTGGGCCGGTGCCCAGCCAGCATCGGGAACACGCGCTCTCCAGAGAGCCTGAGCCTGGAGACCAGCTGCTGATCTTCCCGCTAGGCGCTGTGGGCTTACACCTGCACTTCTGCTAAGCAGCAGCCAGACGTGCAGTTTGTGCGCTGCGCTGCTTGGTGCCTATCCTGAGTTTTCAGCTGGCCCCGCCTCTCTCTTCCTGCCCCCCCCCGTTTGGCACTTTTCTCTTTCTGAGCTTTCACTTCTCTTGAGCGCCAGCGACGTCTTTTATGGACTTTGGCACGTTTCATGGCATGACTCGTGCTATGCATACACCAGTAATTAATTTTTTTTCAGATTAGAGAAGTCGCCCTGGCTAAGGCCCGTTGCTCAGAAATAACAACAGTGTTGCTCAGCTGCTTAGCTGTTGAGCGTATTCACAGTAAATATGCATCACTTTCCTGCCTGATGTGAGCTTCGCACACTGAAGGTAATTACAGGCTGAGTAAGTGAGGCCGTTACTGACCAGTGCACCTCATTGGAAATTGAATACCATTAAAAACAGGAGTTTGTTCTAATTTTCACAGGGCGTTACAGCTAATAAATTCTGTAAGAATGTATTCAGCATCAGCAGAAGGAATCAAATTCCTTCCACGCTTATTATAACACTGAAGCACTGCTCCCAATCTCCTGTGGGCAGAACGCCACTACTGCGCACTTCTCTCTCCTGTTGCTAGGAAACGGATCTTCTATCCATGAGGCAGATAGCGAGATGGACGTAAATTATGACTATGGCCTGCTTTGTCATCTCGCAGGGTGAAATATCAAAGCCTCTGCCATTTGCAGGAAGAGAGTTAGCCAGCATGCCGCGCAGGCATCCTGCACAAGGAATCGTGCAGCGAAATGGGAATCTTTGCCCAAGATGATGCTGTGTGAAGCTGTCACTACAGTTTCATGGGTATAAAAGAGATTGCAAAAAAGGACCCTGTCTAAAGCAGTGTTGCTCACCACCTAGGGGTAGAGAAGCTTAATGCAAACACACACACTCGCAGATGTACTGTAAGTGCCGTTACCCTGCTTCTGAAACAAGGTTCTGAAGTATAAGAAATGCTGCCTATTAAACTACACTATGCCGTTAATTTTATTCCATGCTGGTCCAGCCAAAGAAAGAGGTGATTCAGGGTGCAGCAGGACAGACGTCACATCCTCAGCGCTGTACACGAGCTGATCGCTCCAGCTGCGTGTGGGATAACCAACCCGTCACGAGACTAACCACCCGCACTCTCCCCCTCCGACACGGAGCGCTTGGCTCAGGGAGGAGATCCTGCCCGTCTCTCAGATGACCCCGGACAACATTCCTACCCCTGCCGCTCGGCTCCACTCGGGACGGAACCGAGGCACTCCAGACACCGGGTTCAAACCACTGGAGCACGGCTGCAGCCCTGGGGCCGTAGAGTCTGCAGGATCCACTCAGGGAGACTGTAGTTTACACAGACCCGCAGACTCCTTCCAGCTGTTGAGGGTTCAAACAGACCTAAAACACCTGCTGGATTTTGACCCCTGAGGCCTGGAGCTGCGCACCTGCGGTTCGAGAATAACTCCTGCCGCCGTCAGGAGGGCAACGTCAGAAAGAACCTCCCTCACATCTACCGTCCTCATCCGCACGCATCTCGGTTTCTCGTCATTCGTGTCAGACCGGACCAGATATGTGCCCCCCCAGTTGGACATCCACACGCAGTGAAAGTAACGGTTCCCACTGAAAGGCGGGGCGCTCCTGTTCAGTGTTTTTAAGGTGCAGCTTCTTTTTTTTTTTTTACACAAGCCAAAAAGCTGTCAGTGCTTGCAACACTAATCTGAGTCAGCCTGCCGCGACCGAGATGAAAGTCAAACTTCTGCACACTTCAGCTTTTCGGCTCCACCAGCACGACCCGATTCGCGACAGGCGGCTCGTTTTCCCCCGGGCTCGCGGGCCGACTCACCTCGAGATGGCCAGGTAGAACATTCCGAGGGACACGAGCGAGATTCCCACGTGGAACGTCACTCCCACCGCGCCGTACTCCTTGAACACCTTCCTGAGCTGCTGGGTTTTGCCGAGCCGCCCGTCCTGAGACTGCTCCGGGCTCGGGACGCCCTCTGGGGGCTGAGAGAGGCGCAGACGTCAGTATCCGCGCCGCCGCCACTTTGACAGGGGGCGAACGCTTGAAGCTTGAGCGCACAGGCAAAATAAACACATCCCCACACCTCTGAGTCTGCCACATGTGCGTAGGAGAACTGAGTCAAGACAAGAGCAGCCCGTCTCCCACACACCTGCGCGAGACTTCAAAGACTTCAACAGGAAAGCCAGCTTTTCATTTCTTTCAAAACACGAGCTGTGCACCCTACAGCGTGCAGGGAACTTTTCCTTTCTTCAAGAATGAACACAAACACAAAGCTTTTCACACGTGCTGAGGTCCTGAGCTCTTCAATTAGTGTCACAGACCTCCAGAGGCACTTTCCACCTGGAATGATGGCCCCTCAAACATTCTGTAATATCTCTGGAAGCACAGACAGCAGAGGCCTGGTCTAGGGCTGGAATTCAAGCTAAATTGCTGGACTGTGCTGTGCAATTAAGGTGATAGCTTCTGCTATTCTGTTCCTCTTGAAAGAAAAAAACACAGAAATAAAGCTCTCTGGGTCTTCAGAGCATTGTGAAAACTGAGCCCTCCCAGCACTGGCAGGCAGAGTCACCAGATCTAATTGTGCCAGCAGGCTCTGGCTGCTATGCAGCTTGCTGGACAGACCGCGAGCAGCCAGCTCTTACTTCAACGCACAGCCCTCGCCTGCTCAGGGCTCCTTCAGGGCTGGCGGCTCATGGATACTAACAATTTGCATGGAAATGACCATTTCACTGTTACAACGACAAGCCTGAGCACGACAACACATGAGCACGGAAACTGCAGTTTCGCCACCACCCCAGAAGAAGAGCCGGTGTCAGTAAACAGGAGAACGCAGACTCCACTGGGGACACAGCGCTGCTTGTGCGCCCAGTCTCAGGTGGCAGGGCAGAGCCCGACTCAAGGAAACAGGAAGGAGCAGAAAGCCAGGAAGAAGCTGTGCATAATTGCAAGAAATAAAGAAAAGGAAATAAAAGGACGCAGTCTGACACAGCACAGGAAATAACTCTGCATTATGTCCCGCACTATTTTTAGAAAAACCGTGACCTCTTAATCCGACGAAAGCCAGCAGCAGCCCCATTGCTGGAGCACCACCAGCCGAGCCAATCGCGAGGAACGACGGACTCCTGTCTGCCGAGCGGGATAGGTCTCGGCCCGAGTCCTCGGAATTCGCTGGGCCCGGAGGAGGGGGGGGGAGCAGAGCTGCCTCTGGCCATGGACAGGACTGCTGCCTTACAGTGTGCCCATGAAGGCCGAATCAGAAAACACAACAGTCCTCTCCACCTGCACGCACACTCACAAATCCTCTTTACTCGAGAGTCTCCCCACGCGAGGGGGGGTGACTGACAGAGAGGGGGGCTGATTCGGGAGGCAGCGTGAGCAGAAGCAGGGCTCGATTTACAGAACCGTTCACCGAGATAAAACGCGCGGATCAGGATGTGTGTCATCCGTCTCCTCTTCAGGGAAAGATTCTACCTACTCAGCCCGGGCGGAGGCATTCATTAAAATGAGTGCCAATCTAGGGGAAATTTATGTAAATAAGGTTTTTTTACCTTATTTACATAAATTTCCCCTAGATTGGCACTCATTTTAATGAATGCCTCCGCCCGGGCTGAGTAGGAAAACACAATGGAAAACAGAAGCTGAATAGTCACCTGGCGTTATCTTACAGTGGAATAAAACACAGGCATTAACCTGTTTCTGGATCATACGGTTTCTTTGTCTTACTGCCTTATTTTTGGTTCTCTAAATCAGACAAAACACAGCACATCATCATCACCCTCAACACAAGAGCTCCTAAACCCAGTTCATCTCATTTATCTCAGGTGGCACATGAGACACCCAAGCCTCTCTCTAGTTTCAGATTTCTGCGCTTCTTGGGAAAGTTCGTATTTCAGAACAGCACCGCGTTTCCAGATCAGAGTTAAAGGTCACGAAAGCGAGCGATATATATATATAGAAGAAAAAAAAACCAACGCACCCCCACACAACCCCCGCCGCTGCTATTACATTATTCCTCGTAGGCGGCGAGGAGCAGCGGAGCGGGCGGTGTCGCCCCCGCGGAGGGGAGTCTCTGGGTGTCAGGGGGCTGGAGCAGGAGAGATAACAGGCGGGGGCCGGCGCACAGCACACTTCAGAGCCGAGATAAGCAACCTGCGCAACGAACTTGCAGGAGGGCCCCGGTGGTCCCCAGGGGCTGGACCTCCTCCCAGGAACCAGGGAGGGTAACAGACACACACAAGCCGGTGAGCGACGCGGTGCCTCCTGGTTCCTGTTAACACCACCTGCGTCGCAGCCACGGGAGACGACAACAGTATGCCTGTGAACTTGTACCCTACTTTTGGAAAGTCCGCTTGAGACGAAATTGACATCTTGCCGATTAGTTTACACCGGGTCTGGGGAACACGCCACACACACACACCGAGCAGAAAGAAAAGAAAGACTACAGCTACAGCTCCATCGGGTCCGATATGTCTGTAATCCGTGAGAGGGCGGCTCGTTTATATAACCGTTTTATTATTGGAAATGAAACCAGAGCCATCCATCCCGGCACAGGGCCAGCCCACGTGCGCCAGTTGACATCAAACCCAGGTGCGCACAACCAGGGAGAACTTCTCTGAAAGTTGTTTCCCCCCCCCGCAGTAGGGAAACTCACAATTACCTCGCATTTCGGTGCCGAGCTGGTCTCCACGGCTCCGGCCGCGAGTTTCTGGGCGGCTACTGCGGGAGAGTCGGCTTTCAGCTGCGCCCTGCCTGCGGGAGAGAGCAGATAGAAACGCCTTCCAGCCGGGAAGAGCGTCTGCCCGCCGGACCCCCGGGGCATCCACGGCGGGTGACTATACCCACTGGGGGGGCGAATCCCGCAGGACCACGCGCCGGCGGCCAGTCCTGTTTCCCCCGCCCTCGCCGGCGGACTCCTGCACGAGCTGTAATCCACGGAGGTCCGGCGGTGGGGGAACCAGTCCCCGGCGTCTCCTTCCCCCTCTGCGTGCGGCGGTGGCGGTGCCGGTGCCGACGCCGGGCCGGTGTTCGCGCTGCCGCCCAGGGCGAACGCTGCACCGGGCTGGTCGTGCGACGCGCAGGCGGGACTCCTCCGGAGTCTCCGGACTTGCCCCGCTCCCGGGAACTTCCAGCACCGGCCCGGGGCGCCGGCGTCTCGAACCGCTACCTGCAGTCTTGCTCCCCGGCAAAGCAGCATTGCGTCTCCGCGACTGCCTCTCCGGCTCCTTCGCTCCTTTCTTGTTTTCGATGCGCGGCGCTCAACAGCGAGCGAGTGAAGAAGCGAGCAAGAGCTCGGAGCCGCCGCGTCTCCCCTGCTTGTTGCGCCGAACTGTCTCGCAGCACCCCGAGACCAGCCCCGCCGCCGCCGCGCGCCGGGCGCTCGTGACCGAGCTGTTTACTGTGCGCTGCCTCCCGCGACCAATAGGTGCACAGGACACGCCCCCGCCCCCCCCTCCCCCTCCATGCAAATACGGGCTTTCAAAAAAACACGCAAAACTCCAGAAAGTTGACCGTGATCTGTGTATCTTTTCCCAGCTGCACCCGATGCCCGGTGGAAAATCGAACGCATGAAAAAGAGACGTTGAGAGGACTTCGAAAAATTCGTCTCTGAGCTAGTGAAAGCTCATGAGGGTGATAGTGGCTGATAAATATGACCTCCTTTATTTTTTCCAGTTTGATTGTACCTTTTCTCCTCCTCGTTTCACGGAGGGTGTGGATGCCCCTCGCACCCGCAGCCACCGGCCAGCCTCGAGGCGGCGCCCCAGAGCCCCGCGAGCACGCACGCGCGGGCGGGGCTGCAGGGGTCGAGGCCGGGCCCTCGAGGGCTCTGTCCCGGGCGCGCGGGGGACGAAGGGTCGGGCTCGTGCGCAGAGAACCCGAGCGAGGTCATGTCAAGGTCGTCTTTCGGCGAGCGGGATTGGAACTTGAAAAATACTACAGTAAAACTGCTGAACCCTCTGCTTCTACCCACAACACCGCGGGTGTTCGTACCACCACCTACTACAGCTAGTTAATGCAATTTGTAGTTCTGCTGACAGTTATGCGATTGCTTTAACGTAGGTTAAAAAATGGCAATTGTTCAGAATATGTCCGCTCGGACCTCGGCTCACAGAGAGAACTGACCAACAGCATCCCGAGAGCCCAGCAGAACAAGACGGCGCCACCTCGGCGCCTTTCGCCGATGACGTGGACTGAAATTTACAGCAAGAATCCCTAGTACCTCATAAAGCGCCGTTCTTCGCATTCAGAAAGAAGTATTTCACTGATGCCTGTAGATGATACGACACCTCACGTCCTCTCGGGGACTCACAGATACGGGTGTTTCTCGCCTGGCTCTGGAGGCATTCGTGACTCATCTCGCGTGATGGTACGTTTCATCTGTCGATACGACCAGGTTTCAAACCGATACGCGAGGGATTCACTTTGCCAATAAGAGGGTGCCCTGAAGCAGAAGTGCTTTCTGTCTGCTCGTTTTCAGGAAATGCCCAGACTCGCTTTTTTTTTTTCCCTCTTTTGCAGGAAAGGCCTGCGTTGTGAGAAGATGACCTTCCTGCTCACGCTCGCTGCCCCCTCTCAGCCCCGGTGAGCGCTGCAGCGGCGGGGTGTCCAGCGGGTCACGGGAGGCCGTGTGCGGCCACGGGTGGCACAAGCGCGTCGCTCGGCTCGGTCAGCTTCCACGCGGGACTCCTCCGGAACACTGGAACAGAAAAGAGCTGCTGTTCCCTTCTTCCCCCCTCTCTTTTTTCTTTTTTTTAACAACGTTTTGATCAAAACGCGATTCGGGATCGCTACTCCGCTTCAACAGCCAAGAACAACCCCCGTGATCTATCGCCGCCCGTTTCGTTTGGCTAGGTGGGTGTTGAGCTTTTCACATGCCCACTCTCTTATCTGCGTGTCGCACGGGAAGATCAAGGGGAAACACCGGCGCCAGCTCGCCGTGTATTTGCATGAGCGCCCCGGGTCGCCGGGCCTATGAGAGGTCTGGAAGGCGCATCGGACGATGTCTGTGTTGTTCTTCGCTGCAGAGAGCAGCCGTGGGGCGGCTCTGGCGCAGGTGCCAGCGAGGCTACATACACGCCCGGCTCTGAGTGAGCCGCACGAGTGAAATGTCACCCCTTCCTGTTAGTCAGGCGGTTACTAAACCTCCCCCCCAGAGAGCGGGGGAAGCGTGCACTGTCGTGGGTGGTGGACCGGGTGGGCGTGCGTGTGCAGGTGTCGACTCCGCTGGTCTTTAGTTGTCTTAAATCGTGCCAGGAATGAGACTCTCACTCGAGCCAAAGAAATGAGAGGTTAAAATAGTTCAACCTCAGCGGTTGTTTTATTTAGGAATTCAACACCATGCCGCTGCTCTCGCTAGCAGCTCCTGCTAGTCTATGAGGTGCGTGCTGTGATCTATTGCACCGATGTTATAGCGTTGATCTGGGGGTGAGTTATTAGGCTAAAGACGAAAAGAATCTCTATGCAAGAAAACGGGAAACTAGCAGGAGAGATGAGCCTTTATCAGCATGACAGTCTGCTTTGAAGGAACTGTCAGCAGTCTTTGAAAACCACAGATGAGATCATCTTTTTGAAGGCTGTCAACAGAGTTTGGCATCACCTTTCTTTGCGGAAGGCCCCTCTGAATAAATGTGCTCTAGGTCACCGAGGCCAAACCCAACACGAATCACATAAAACAAATGAGAGGAGAAACAGAAACTGATCATCCCGATTCCTGCCAGCACACCCAGTACTGCCACCTCACGATGACTCAGCTTTCCCCCCCCCCCTCTTTTTCAGGAGGGGTTTGGTTTTGGACTAGTTCCTTTCATGCTAAAGTGGGTCAATACTCTAACCCCTGCACAGACCAGTAGCAGGTTTAAAAAGAGAACGAGAATACAGCTTGCTGCCTGAGTTTGGGAATTTTAGGAGGATTCCCAGCGTGTTTACGTTCCAGGGTGTAGGTGCTGGAGTAACTAAGCCGTGGCCACAGCAATCGAGTGCGCGAGTTCAGAGCGGCAGCTCGGACTGCTTCACCGGTGTTTCTGAAGGGAGCCGATACAGCAGTGCTCGACCACGAGGGAAGGGCCAGGGGCTCTGGAGGAGGGTGTCGTGACTTGGCACCGCGGCGCTGAGCTGACTGGTATCCCGCCTGCTGGGGTGGCTCCGCATTCCAGTCGTGCTCGGCTCCTTGGAGCGCCGTGCGTGTCGGAGCAGCTCCCTGCCGCACAGCTCCTCGCGGCCAGAGGCCCCCCCCCCACCCGTCCCTGTCCGCCCTGACCCACCGCGCCCGGCGGCTGTCCTGCCGACAGTCCTGCGCGCGTCCAGACGATGGCGTCCCAGGCTTCCCCTCCCCCTTCTGATGGCCCTCGTTGCCCCCGAGCCGCTGCGCCCGTGTAGACAATCCATCCAGCCGTTTCCTAATTCAGTACAGCGACATGGAGGAGCCGGACTCTATCCCAGCAAGCAATGTGCGCAAGGCAGGGTACACCCTGGACAGGACGCCCGTCCATCGCAGGGCAGGCTGACACACTCTCACACCGGGGGCGGTTTTCCCAGGAGCCCGTAAACCTACCCGTCTGCCTCTGGACGGTGGGAGGAAACCGAAGCACCTGGAGGAGACCCACGCCAACGCGGGGAGAACGTGCAAACTCCACACGGACAGCACCCCAGGTCTGGAATTGAACCCAGGGCTGCAGCGCTGCAAGGCAGCACAGTAAGCAGTGTGTCACCGTGATGCCCCCTTGTAAAAGATCAGCGAGAAAAAAACCATTAAGGGCACAGAAATCCTACAGCATCTTTTAATGTCTAACGATCGTTTCGTTCAGCTTGTATCCCAGCCTCTTCTATTTAAACACCTCCAACAGAGTATTGTTAAACTGAGGACCGTGGTACAGGATCGTACATCTTGTACAGGCAACCTCCAGCTCCACTTTACACACAAGCTACTTTTTACTTAGGGCACACAGAAAACAAAACCAGTCATGTGCCTAATTGCAGTACCGTCGCTGCAAGTCTGTGGTGACTATAATGAGCCCCCCCTGAGATGAGTACAGAGCGATGGAGACCAGACCCTGTGGGTATGACGACTGGCTCTGATCCTCTTTCTCACCAGGCTGAGAGCTGAGCTAAGCTGGGGTCCTGGCCAGCTGGCAGGGCCTGAATACAGCGAGCAGACTGAGGCCCGGAGCTGCACAGACAGAGAGAATGGGGGGGGGTTAAGCCTTTTCCAGTCATGTGATTTAGTACTATTGTCTCCCTTTGCAGCAGCTTTTTCTGATGTATATGTTTGTTGCCATTGTAGCTTCTAAAATCGTCTTTTGTTCACACAGAAACCCCAGCGAGGCGGAAACTAAAATAAATCTAACCTGATCCAGCACCACATTCCACAGAGATCTGGTTCCAATCGCTGCAGCAACAGATTTCAGAACACGTTTAAAAAACACAACAAAAATAAAGTGTTTAGCCTAGAAGCAGAGATGGTTAATAATAATAATAATAATAATAATAATAATAAAGTGATGTTGTTGTTATTATTATTATTATTAACCCTATACAATTTCTTGCATTAGGAATTTGACTTTTCACATACCCCAGCTTGCTCTCCATGAGACACACAGATAGGGAGAGAAGCTTGGGGTCAGAGCGCAGGGTCAGCCATTTATATTATATTTTATAGCAGTTGGGGTTAAAGGCCTTGCTCAGGGGCCCAACAGAGCAGGATTCCAGCTGCGGGATTTGAACCAGCAACCTTCCAGCCACAGGCACAGATCCTGAGTCACACTGGACCTGTAACACTGCTTTGTTCCTGTTTATATAACATTGTATGTGCATGCTGTTCAAGATGATTGCTTCCAATGGTTCTATGGAAAAGAAAGTTTATTTTATACAGAAGGTCACCATAATCTGAACCTGAAAGACCAGATGACAGTGAAAGCACTCAGCCTCACACTCTTTCCTAATGACTCCTGCTCCGTTCGGGAGCTCTAACAGCCCTGATTGATGGAAGCAGCGTGCTGCCTTTTCAGCCACTGACCTCTGGGAGCCCCCTCGTCTAGCATCCCCTGTCTCGCCAAGAGGGGCTTGAATGGACCCAGGGGGGCGAGCCGAGAGCCTCTCCGACAGCTGCTTGACATAGCAGCCCTGCCGAACAATAGAGCAGGGCTCCATCCTGCACAAAGGAAGTTCAGTTTGCGCTGCCCTTAATTTCTGAACTTGGGAAGGAAAACAACATTCCAAGCGAGGCAATAGGAGATTCCCCCTGCTGGACAGTTGCAGTTACTGCATGCCAAAACAGGATACCATAGGAATGACGTTTACAACCTTGTACAACCTCTAAATCAGGTGTTTACAGTGTTGACAGCAACTGACACGCAGATCTCTTTTCATTAGCAACAGCTTAAGGCCTAGCATATTGATGCAACAGTGCAACTGGCCACCCCCAAGAGCCCAATAAGAGGAAGGCAAGAGAACTATTGACAAAGACAACCACAAAGCTTGCCATGACTCAGAACACCTGTGGCTGGAGAGTTCTGTGGACTAGAGTGCTTGGGTGTTGCCATGCTGTCTTCTTGAACACATTACTGCTAAGGGTTGTGTGCAGTTAGGAAATTTTCCTAGGCCACACCTTTAGGTCTGCAAACTTTGCATTGCGGTTTCAAAAGCTTTTTAATAGGCTGAGTCAGGTAGGCTAACAGGTTGGGGTCATCTATGATTTACCTTACTGTCACGCTGGAAATATCCATGTGCAGGAACAACACAGGTTCTGATGGTGCCGGTTCTGAAGATAGACTCAAGTCCCCCATTTTGAGATGACAAAACCCTCCTTTTCAGACAGCAGAGGCTTGGACCAACTGTGAGCAAAACCTGTCGTATCAATTTTTTTTGTTTTTTCCAGTGTTGTGACCAAAAACGTACACAGAAACCAAAACAAAACACACGTGCTCATGCAACCACCTCTGAACAAAAATATACAATTTATTTAAAATGTTAATACCACCATCAGTGCTTTCCAGTAATTACAAAATCAGTAGTTCTTTTTCCTTATTGTTTCACTTTTTACATAACATGAGCTCTTAACTACCAAAGACCTGCTTTTCAAAATGTTTTCCTGTTTTGACAGTCCATAATATGACATCACTTGGCGTGTGTGGCCAACAGGAAGAAAGATCACCTCTCAGCCATATCCTGTATCCCGTGCGCTTTAAACTGCACTCGCGAATACTGCTCGCATCTCATCACACGTGTTTTTACCGGCCTCGACTTCCATGTCAGTGCAAAAATGGTTTCGCCGCTTTACTGCTGCTAAGCCCCCAAATAAATAACATTTAAAAATAAATATTCCTGTTTTCAATACCCGTTGTCTCGTTAAATCTACATCTTCGACTGTGCTGTAACTAATTTCTTTTACGACAGAAGGTGCGAACTTTACTGTGGGGCTGTATATAGATCACTTGCCAACGCTAAACTGTAGAGACGCAGGGTTTTACTACAGATCTGGGTGCTCCCGACGGGCACAAGCCCTCTGAGCTCTCCGTGCTCGGGTCTCTAGCGGACTGCGACCGTGACTCTCCAGCGGGGGCGCACAAGCGACAAGGCAAAAAAGGGGGGTTCACCCAGCATGAACCCCATCGACTCTCGGCTACACAGCGACCCCTGCGGCCCCCCGCACCCAGGCAGGCAGCGAGTGCAGAGCCAGCCCCTCCTCCAATCAGCGCCCAGCCTCTAGCGGTTATCGTGACGTGTTAGAGGGCGATTGGCTCGCAGGTGGGCGGGCCGTAGGGTCGGGGGGGGGAACAAGGAAGTGTAGTTGTGGGGTTCCTCTTTGCTACCGGAAACGTGAAAACCACGATTGGGGTGTCGAGATCGGGTGGGTGTAAGAAAAAAAAAAAGAATACATCGGCGATTCTACGTTTAGAAGGAACAGCGACCACAACAGAGAATAAAAACAGACTCAGACCGCTGTCCCGTTTCCAGTGGTAAAGGTGTAAGACAAACAATGTGCGTTCAAGGTGAAACACGTGGAAGACGCGTGAAGCGACTGGAACCCCTCCTCCCCAGCCCCGACACCCGATCCCCCCCCCCGGGACACGTCCCGCGTGATGTCCCCCGCCGGCTTCCGGTCTGTCACCTGATTGGCCCAGGAGTGAGATATTGGTCTGAAGAACAGACGCGATAGCTTCCCTTTGCTCTGTTCCTCCAAACCCTGAGATCTTCCAGTCCCTCTCCCCCATATCACACAAGAGAATGAAATCCTCGCTGAAGCCGCTTTTAGACTTGACCGGAAGACGAACAAACCGCCATGCTTTACCGCCCATCTAACACTTTACTGTGGTAACCCAGTCGATGCTCTTACACGAGCTCCGGCGCCAGCGGCAGCTGACCGCATGCTTACGGAAGGCTTCAATAAGCACAGATTTGGACCATCAACAGTTGTGCACTGCCAGAACAAGATTAACCTCTGCCGTTTGTAAAAACAAAAAAAAATAAAACCGCCAGTAATCGCTTTGATATTTAAGCCAACAGAAAATATTTACACATTTGTACATGTAGTTTTACACTATACACAGGTTAGAGGAAAGAGGCTGCAGGGATCGAGAGTCTGCCGGGCCGAGCAGAGCTTGAACTAACTCCACAACGAAGAAGGAGGACAGAACATATACCGTCTCTTTAAAGAAATAGTTTTAAATAACTTAAGGTTTATAAATATATATATAACAAATCCCTTGCTGAGTACGATGGTACCCTTGCTCTCCAGACGACTGAAATACTGCTTTGTGCTTCTCACAAGAGTTCATTAAACACCGATGAGAACCTGCTGCAGGACGGGGGGGGGGGTTTCACCCCAAGGCCTGGAGCACATGGGTGTCAGATAACTGCTTCCCCACAGGGTGCGGTCAGGAGCTGATAACATCCACCCACCATCCAAGTCTCTCGTTCCTAGAAAGGGCCAGTATGCGTACACTAACAATAAGGACACATTGCCTGATACGTGTCGCCAAAACTAAAGCAAAACGCTCACAAATAATTAACCTGCAGCCAGAACCACACCTGTTTTACAGGTCTCTCAGATCTTCAATTTACGTTTATTCTTACCAGGAAAATGTATTTAATCTTGGCTAAACAATACACTCGGTGTTTTAAGCAATACTGAAAAATAATACTGGCACACTGAGTGTGTTAGAAAATAACAGACAGAATTGGGATATTCAGTTCATCTTCTATTAAAAATGCCTGTTAGAGGTACAGGTTACCGACTGCAGGTTTCAACACGGGCTCTAGCGTTTGTTGGCTGAGACTGGTATTCTCGGGAGACAATAACCGGGGCAACGCTAGTTGATCAGGTTATTCTTGGATTTGTGGCACAACAGCGACCCCTGGTGGCGCACCAGACAACCGCCGGAAAAGACGAGAGCCCTTTGTCCTTTCACTGAATGAGCGCAGGCCGCCTTCATCACTCCTGGCTGGGGGAGACCGCTGCAGCACGGATCCCGGCTGCTTAAGAGATGGAGAAAAGGTATTTTTTTCCAAACTAACCGTTTGTTAGTTCAGGCTGATGCACCAGGCAGACTATCATCACCCACAGGCCCCTCCTCCACCTGTGGACCACACCCATTGACCCTGCCCTTGTCCAAGTGCTGCACCCACTTGATTCAGGTGCCACTCCTACTGGCCCCTCCCTCACCTGGGCGCCACGCCCACGGGCCCCCTCGCGCTGCGCCCAGCACTAGGAGATGGCACAGCAGCCCTGGTTCTTCCGCGCCACCTCCTCCACGGGCTGCCTCAGTCTCAGGAGGGGCGGGTCCCCGCTGGCCGGCGTGAAGTAGACCGCGCTGCCGTTGGAGGACACCTGGGGCACGCGTGCGTCCGCCGGGGGGCCGGGGCCGTTCCCCAGGTGCCCGTTGAGCAGGGGGTGGCTCAGCAGCTTGGCGGCGGCCCTCTGCCTCTTCAGCTCAGAGAGCGTCTGGGGGCCGCGCTCCCGGTTGGCCATCCAGGGCTCCAGAGGGCCCTGGGAAGACGGGGAGCCCTGGGGCTCAGAGTCTGAGGGGGGCGGCATCCGGGTCTCTCCGTTGCAGGGGCCGTGGCCGGCCGGAACCGAGCCGTTCTGGGCCCCCGGCTGCTTGGCCGGCTTGCAGGGCCGGGGCGTCTCCTCGGGCTTGCTCTGGAGGCGGGACAGGCACATGGGAAAGGAAGGCAACTCAGCTGTGTCAGGCCTCGCACCGCTCACCGCTAGGATCAGCACTGCCGTCAGACAGCAGGGTGCGCCACCCGGCAAGGACCGCGCGGAAAATACCCGGGGCGAAATAGAACCCGAGAAGTATTGTGAAAGGAGCCGTCGTGAGGCCCCTGACCTGCCCATGACCTCCCCGCGACCCATGACCCCGCTGTGACCCCACTCACCGGCTGCGTGCTCTCCTGGTCGGACTCCCTCTCGCGCTCCTCCTCCTCCTTCCCGCTGCGCCACAGGATGGCCTCCTTCTCGTACTCTTTGCGGTGCAGGTTGTTCCTGTCGGACAGGCTGGCTCTGCGGACCACCTTACTGCTCTCGGACAGACACACACAACACGGCATGAGCGCTGCTGACCTTTGACCTGCTGCTCACAGTATGCCTTTCAGACACCAGCGTCCTCAGTGAGCAGCTGTTCAAGACACGAATACTACGCAGAACGGATTTGAAAATGCTGATACTGAACAGGACTGAACAGCAAAGAAAAATCAGTTATTAGTCATTGTAACCTGTATACATCTGATGTTAGACATGATATTTTTTCACATACATACTGTGCATTGCTGTGGTATAACATGTATAATGACACATTGATACTTGGGTGGAGCGGTGGCTCTGTGGCTGAAAGGTTGCTGGTTCAAATCCCACAGCCGGCAGAGGAATCCTACACCGTTGGGCCCCTGAGCAAGACCCTTAACCTCAACTGCTCCAGGGGCGCCGTATAAATGGCTGACCCTGTGCTCTGACCCCAAGCTTCTCTCTCTCTGTCTGTGTGTCTCATGGAGCGCAAGCAGGGGTCTGCGAAAAGACAAATCCCTAGTGCAAGAAATTGTGTATGGCCAATAAAGTGATCTTATGATATATTTAAAGAGTTAAGAACTTGCATGGGCTGCAATCCAAAATGGGGCTCTCAACCTGCCCCCCCTCCAACCCACAGCCCTGCTGTTAATTGTCATGACGTTCTTGTGATCAATTAAATAACTGTGGAGTTGACTATGTAAATTAGGGTCTTCATCGCATCTGCATTCCTATTACACAATTGAACCCTAAGTTGACCTTTTAATAGGATTAACTTAAATGCTTAAATTGCTTTCATCTCCTAAACATGTTGCCTTTTAACTACTGTGCTTCATAAGTAACTTAAGATCTCCAGTTTTTGAGTGCAAGTAAATTTAAAGTGCTAGGCTGGAATAAATAGAGGAGAAACCAGTCAGGCAGAGTACGTTGCAGTACTGCCAGTGACCAGCAGAGGGAGCCACTCACCCGCGGCTGCCGGCGCTGGAGGTGCGTCTGCACAGGGAGGTCTTCTGCTTGAGCTGTGACTTCATGATGATGTCGTGCTTGTGTTTCAGGTCCATCAGCATGGCCCTGAACTCCTCGTCTTCACACAGATCTGAGAATCATGGAGACCACAGGGTCATTACATGGATCCTCAGACAGCCTCCTCTGTCACCGTTTCACACAGATTGCCAAGATCTTAAGTACAGCGGTTGTCTTAATTTCTAGCACGGGTACCCCTTTTTAACACTGCATGTTAACAGAGTGCCCACAAAATGAAGCAAGTATGGATGAGCGAGGGGCTATCCAACCCATTAGAGATGAAAGCACAGAGCTGGGCTGGACAGGACTGGACTCACCGATGGGCGTCTCGTCCATGTAGGTCTTGGCGTTGAGACTGGCACCGTGAGAGACCAGCAGCTCCGCCACGTGCATCTGAGGACAGAGAGAGGAGGTGACGCTCTGCTGTGCAGGAGGAGGAGGAGGAGGAGGTGTGTGCCAGCGCGCTCTGCGAGCCAGGAGCCAGAGGAAGAGCTGGCTAACACATCACCCGCGATGGGCCGGGCGTTCACGTTCCTACAGACGTCGGTGCCAGTTAACCAGCCACACTGGCAGCTGTGTGAACAGAGATGGCTGCAGGTGTGGGGAAGAGCAAGTCGACAAGATCTACAATGGATGGAGAAACACAAAGCATGGATGTGCATCTGAAACTGAGAGCGCAGGAGGCAGGTGTGTACCCCAGCGGCTGTGGGAGTGTGGAATAAGCTGTTCAACTTGGTGCTGGAGCTGGTTTTGTTCAAGAAACAGCCGGATGAGAACCCGGGACCGATTAACTCCTCAGTACCAACCGGGCCGTTTGCAACCTGAAGGATTTCTCTAAGCTGCAGCCCCTGAGGGGGCACAATCTGAGCCCCCCCGGACCGACCCCAGGGGCGAGAGGGGCGGCCGACTGACCTGCCCCCAGCAGGCCGCCGCGTGGAGGGGCTGCCAGCCATCCACGTCCTGCACGTCCAGCCGCGCCCCCCCCTCCAGCAGGAGCTCCGCGGCCTGGGCGTAGCCGTTGGCAGCCACGATGTGGAGCTGCAGGAGAGAGAGAGAGAGAGAGAGGCGTTACTGGTCCAAGGCGCTCTGATCGTGTGCGACCCCCACTCGGTCACTAGGCCGCTGCCCCCCCACTTCCCGATCGCGCGCGCACCACCGCGCCACACCCCCGCATCTGAACCCCGCGATCCTAGGGGGACGATGCGAATGACGCCACCAAAACGTCTGTCTGCATCTGCTTCTGCTGCTTCGTGGGCTTATTTAGCGATTTGAAAGAATAATCCAGGTCCAAGGGCTTCTATTCGAGGTCGCAAGGAAGCCGGGTGGATGGAGCAGGTGAGGCTCGGGGTGCTGGAGGGCAGAGCACTCAGTCCACCCTTCCACAGGGCAGCGAAGCTCTGGTGCTCTCTGTATCCCACCGCCTGAGCCCCCGGCCACTGCCGGACTGCACGGCCGCCAGCAGTTTTACTCCTTAATGAAGCCCTAATCCCTTCATCGACCTTCATGCTGAGCATTCTTATCATCCCTGCGCTGGAATGAACAGAAGAGGCAGGACCCCCCTTTCATCACAAGGGGGCAGAATTGGCCCGTGTTTGGCCTGCTGATACACACACATACTGTATATGCAGTACGTATACACACAACCCTGCTGTAGAGCAGGATGGAGGCTCAGATACCACAAAAGTGCTTTAGAAGGGCAGCATCCCAGCTAGGCAAAGGGATGATCTGTCTTCTGTGTTGATTGGCTTCCAGCAATAAACTTGACGGATTAAGCAACACTAACTTAGAAACGTACCCAGTCCGCTCGTCTGTTTACGTACGTCTGCGCGCCCCTGCAAGATTCTCACCAGTGTGACGCCCTGGGAATCCGCGCAGTTGAGGTCCCGGTTCTCCTGCAGCAGGGTCTGGAGGTCTCCCGTCATCCTCCTCTCCACGGCGGCCCGCGTCTCGTTGATCATCTCCTGGGTGATGCCTGCCGACCAACGCAGAGGCACACAACGGCTACCGAGGGACCAATCAAAACACCGGGAGGGTGGAACTCACTTCCTGGAGGAAAATGGGGGTTCCTTCCACTTCCAATCCACGCCAGTCCCCCCTCTTATTCAAGCGGCCTAATTATCCGACGAACTGAAATAACAACACTCCTGTTCAGGCTTGGACGAGCTACACGGTTATCGGCCCTTGAGTCAAGCGCATCTCTTAAGCTCTTAAGATCCGCTGACACCTGAGCAACATTTTTGGAATATTTCAAGCTGACCTGCTAATTAGATCAATTAAGATTCTATCAAGGTGATTAAGAGCGGGCGTAAGAACCAGGAGCCCCAGGGGCGCCCCTGTGCGCGCGGCGCGAGTGTGCTTGTGTACACCCGTCAACAGGCTCCTGCTCTGGGTGGACACTTCCTGTGCCGAATATCCAGCTTCCTCCCGGGGAGAGAAATGACCTGTTGGCGCTGGGACTCATGTGCGATGAATGCACGAACACACACCAAGGTTTTCATTCTTTTAACTCTCCCTGAGTTTTGTGCACAAGTCACAGCTGTGATTTTTTTAAATGATCACTTTCTTTCATTTAATAATTAAACACTTGTCCCAGGCTGGACTCCATTAGCCAGGCAGGGAGTGAATCTGCAGAACTCAATTGAAATCCCTCCGGCAGATGTGCTTTTTAGGGATCAATGGAGATCAACACTTTAAAATTGATCAATGACTTTCAATTATTCCCTTTCTGGGGATATTAGGGATTTTTCTGGACAGGAGCTAGCCAGGAGCTCATCTGGGGAGTCCTGACCTAGGCGAGATGTATAAAGAAAATCCAATACTGTTTAACTCAGAGTCCGAGTTCTAGTAAAGATCAGGGGCTCTTTCTGTGCATGTTCCACCGAACACACCACACACTAGACCAAGACTGCTACAAAGTGAAGCTGAAGGCAATTAAAAAGGATGTTTTCACACTATAATATGCCTTTCTGTTCTTCAAGATGGAAAAAGAATAGTTCAGCTTCTATTTGTGTTCCTGGAGGGAGTATTTAGCAGTTTAGGGATCAGATAATGAGCACACAACTACTTAGGCTCAACAGCATTAGCGCTGTATTTAGCTCCTCTGAGCCACTATTCTTGCACCTGCTTAGACGCTGGGCAAAATGCCAATTGTCACCCTCTCCCACCAGGCACAGGGCAAAGACTGGCACGCTGACACCCGAGGAGCAGAATTCCTCAGCTCTCTCGCCGTCCTGTCCCCTCACTTCCCTTTCTCTCAGGGCCCTGCTCCTGCTCCGGCGTCACGAGCGCCCTCGCCTCCGGAGCTTCTCCCTGGAATACCTCTCTTCCACAGGTGTACTGAGCCAGGGCATCCCTCCTGCTGCTGGAGGCTCACACTGAAGTCTTAACCACCCTATTCCCCCCCCAGCAATACCCCCCCCCCCCCCCCCCGCCTGCCTTCTATGGCTTTTCTGCCCGCACATCTCCCCTCTCTTCCTCACCGCGGTTCGCCATGGCGGCCTCGATGATGTCCAGGGTGGGGTCATCCTCACAGAGGTCATAGGGCATGTTCCCATCCGAGTTCACCGCCAGCAGGTCAGCACCGCTGTGGAGAGAGAGACAGAGAGGCCAGTCGGACACCAAAATTCCACATTCCCCACACAGCCTCCCCCGAGAGCATTCACACAGGCAACGGCCAGACACCCAGCCCCTCTCTATCTGCCCGTCCGAGACCAGGCCCTGCAGTACCTCTGCGCTCAGCCCTGGTGTAAACCCAGCTCCGCATGGTCTGCGAGACCCTGTTAAAGTGCCACAAAATAGGGTTCCCACTGCCGAGCAGCTTGATCCATTTCGGGCTCTAGAAGCTGCAGGGCCGAGTAGATAATCTAACCCCATTCGAGTGCACCTGCAAGCCTTTCTGCCTCGAGGCTTCGACTGGAATGAAGAAACACAATGTCCGCTGCAAGCTGCAGCAGATCAAAGCGTCACGCAACACGAGCCCGATCTGCGTCCCTGCTGGCCCCCGAGCCCACAGTCCCACTCACTGGTGGATGAGGATCCTGACGAGGTTGGCATGCCCACAGGTGGCGGCCGCGTGCAGTGGTGTCCACAGCTCGTTGTCCTGGGCGTTGACATTGGCCCCGCGATTTAACAGCAGCTTCACCATGTCCTCGTAGTTATCAATGCAGCACTGAGAGAGAAAGAGAGGGGACGAGGGGTTAATACAGACCGACAGTGACTGAGTGGGCACTGTCGTACATCACACCAAGACCCAGTGAGAGGATGCTGCCCAGCCCATCTTCTTGCTGTTACCTTATAGACTTAAAAACCTCTGTCTCCATTCTTAAACAATCCCACTGAGTTGGCCTCAACCACATGTCCTGGAAGTAGGCTGAAGGCTCCCTCAGCCTCCCAATTTCAGTCTTAAATGGCCCTAAACCCCATTCTCCACTTGTGTCCTTGCATTCTTGCTAAAGGCAATCCTGAATGCACACTTTCAGGATACAGAACACCTCAATAAAACATCAATCGAAAACTTTGCAATTTGCAAACTATTGACCTATTTGCACACATTCCCTTAGACGCTTGCAGCTGTATGTGTCAGAAGTAGACTGTTGTGTAGTACTGGATCAAAAGGTTAAGCACTGTTTAGATAACTGTCTTCACTCCTTGTTCCTGCATAGCTAGATGACAAAAACATAATTCACATTCCAACTGGAACAATTAGCTGGGAGGGATCTAGCATTTGTCTACATCAAAATTTAAACTAGAACAAAAACAGCTTTTAATCTGCCTGGCAGGACCCACTCCCTTCCCAAGAGCCCTCGGCTCAATTAGCGTGCCGAGTCTGGAGAGGGAGGCGGCTGGCAGCTGCCGCAGGGCTGGCCCAGTGAGGAGACAGAGAGAGGGAGGGAACTGAGAGATAGCAAGGAGAACCGGAGGACTGTTCCACTGCCCTCGCGGCCCGGCCCGAGCTCCTCAATCAGCGATCCCCTCCTCCCGTTTCCACAAACACCGGCCATTTCCCAGTCCTCGCAGAAACCCCTCGTCTTCTCTGCGGGAAGGGTGGCTGTCTGGTTAGGAAAGACAACTTGCTTGCAGTCCGCTCTCACAGACCAGAGGCTGCACTGCAGAGAGCTGTGTGCGCAGCTGATAGGCTGCAGAGAGCTGTGTCCAACTCCCTCCCAGTGCTTGACTGGGCCTGGACTGTGTGCTGTCCTGTGCGGACTGGCAGTGGTGAACTGCATCTGCTCTAAATCACAGACCCAAGTTCCAGCATCGGACAGTCGCCATGTTTAGATTTATACATCACTTAATGTACACAGCACAGAAGAATGTTTCAAGATGCATCACACATGCAAAGAGACTGAAGTATTGGCACACTGTCCACGCCCTAGGATCTGCACTAGGTGCACCCTAGTATTTTACTTCTACTACTGCAGGAGACTAGGTCACCCGAAGTGACACAGTCAGGACCTGAACCAGAAACATCCTGCTAACAAATCCTTTACTGTGACTCCTTGGATCTTCTAGTCTCCTGCAGTAGTAGAAGTAAAATAATAGCACTAGAGTTCCTTCGGAGAGCGTGTGCACACAGGAAGGACAAGCCGAGCTCTGCATGTGGGAGGACGTCTCTGTGAGAGCACACTGCTGTTTTGTCTCATTACCCCCCGAAAAGTCAGCTGCATCCATTTGCACCTACGCGTGTGTCAGCTGCGCGCACACACACACATAAAGACTGTTATTATCACTCAGATACTTCCCTGCTGGAACTGAGCAACATTCACAAGCACAGACACAGGAAAAAATAAGGCAAGTCTCTTGCCCAGAACATTACACTCAGGAGGGGAAATACCCCTCTATTCAGTTCTGTTCTCCAAAAAAATAGGGCAGGCTTGTGAGTCGCAAGGTCTCTTCTGCAGTGTATTAACAGAACCGATTCTCCAGTAACAGACAGGGCAGCACTCACGACAACTCGTCAGCGACAAATCCAAGTCCAGGAAGCTGGACATCACTTCGGACCACGCATTGACGCTACCCGAACTCCCCCAGTGGTCTTGGCCCATTCTACACAGGCCGGGCAGGTACACCCCCCTTCTGGTCACAGAGGGCGTGCAAAGTGTTAAAACCCGGTGCTACAAGCCCATGCTGCTCAGCACAGGCTGGTAATTAAACCCGCTCCCTGCTCTGAAATCCCCTTCCACCCCCCCCCCCCCCAGAACTACTACCCCTATTGTACAGAGAACCACCCCCCACAGAACTACTACCCCTATTGTGCAGAGAGCCACCCCCCCCAGAACTACTACCCCTATTGTGCAGAGAACCACCCCCCCCAGAACTACTACCCCTATTGTGCAGAGAGCCACCAGGGAGGAATAAGGCAGCTCTTTCATGACTTGCGGCACAATGCCTTCAGAACCACTGCATTCTTCAGAAAGAGGAGCACGCCTTCGCACCCCCAACAACAACACAGCTAGTGTTCAGATGTGTAACTGGGGTGGCAGTGGTGGGGGGTTAAGCTGGTAAACTGCTGTTAGATCATGCCAGCAGGAAATCAGCGAGAGGTGAGGGGTTCTTATTGCCCGGGCTGGCCTGGGAGCCCCTCCTGGAAGCTGAAGACTGTGTGTGCCCTCAAGCTCCAGCCCAGGGCTCCACGGGGACTTAACTGAACACGTCTCTGACACTGAAAGCTAAAGAGGTTAGAAACAAGAGGAAGGCTATATACCCTGTTTTTCTTGATTGGTTGCTAGTTGCTGTGATCCCTGTGATCCCAAAATCTCATCCAGCTGGCCTGGCCTGTCCCCAGCTCCTGCACCGCTTTGTGTAAGGAAGCCCCGCCCCCTGTTCATTTCCACTTGTGACCTCATCTCCATTTTTCTTCACTGAGCTCAAAGCCGTTCCTTCAGCCACCTTCCATCAAAACCCTGGGGGACGGTGGAAATGCAAACCAACTGCCCTCATATCTTCCTCCGTTTATGCCTAAAGAGATTCAGGTCCGTTATCCTGTCTGTGCACAACGCTTCTTTGAGAACGGGCATCAAGAATTCAGTTGTAAATTGTCTGCATGTCTCGGGGGTCTTTTCAGAGAAGCCACAAGTGTGATAAGGCGCCGAACACTAAGCAAAATATTCAGAGAGATGTCTTATGAATGTAAAGGAGGTCAAGAAACCTGGCCAGACTCCCAACTCTGGAGAAGCTGAAGACACTCTCTAATCAAAGTCCTTGCTTCAATTTGGCGCAGACACAAAGTGCTTTAACCCCTCACCAGGGGCTGCTCAGCCCAGACAGCTGTCCTTCATCAATCACACGCCTGGCAAAGCGAGTCTGGGTGACAGATCAGCCCATTAAACTCCACTCACATTGCTGTTCAAGCCACATCATACTGTGTTAAACAAGTACATGCTTCCATAACAGGTAGTTAGCAGGTGAAACTGTCAGCCCCCTGGCTCACGGGTTTTAACAGAGATACAGGTAACCTTCACCATGAAAATAAGAACGCTAACTCCAGCGTGAGTCCGTCTGCACTGCAGCCAGTGAGAGTGACAGCGACTCAGTCCGCTGATGCAGACTGTGACAGGAGGATATCTTTCACTGTAGCACGGCCTTTAATTACAGCCAAGGCCTTTGGGGACAGGCAGGGAACCAGGAGTGCTGAAAGTATAATGTAGCCGCTCAGCGGAGAGCTCACCGCTTTCTCTCTGCACGCTGCATCGGACACCTACAGGCTGCAGATGACCTGCTCATTGACGGCCGTTTGTAAGAAAAGCCTGATTGAATTCCGTGTCTTTGGATTAAAGCTTTGTTAGAAAAAACAAACTTGTAAATGAGCAAAAACATTCAAATCGCGGTGGGGAGAATACCACAGGAAAACGGTCACAGTGGCTCAACCTGTAAAGGTCTCATTGGCCAGCTGTGACTGGGAACCCCAGGCAGGCGCCTACAGCTTGTCGCTCTGCAGCAAACTCTACGATTTCCTTCCCAGGGGCCCGAGGGGTGACAGTGACGCCAACGGGAGCTGCACTGCTTCTCTAGTGAAAGCCAGCTCCTCTGTAGGAGCTGGGGGCTCAACAGTACGAGAGCTTCCATCTCCCATCATCCATTTCCTGCAGGCATCTTATCCTCAGAAGGTCAAGACGAGCCAGAGCCCAGCCCGGCAGGCACAGGACGTGTGGCGGGACGACAGTCTCAGTGGGACAACTGTCTGTAGGGATCCCAGGGTACACTAACAAAACCCAGCTGGGACGGCAGGGAGCGGGGACTGGAACCTGGGACACCCCGAAGAAAGCCAGCCAGGAGCATGGGTGTGGAGAAAACCTGCAAACCTGCGCGCAAGAGGTGCCCCAGTTCGGAACTGGACACGGGGCCCCGGAGCCACGAGGCAGGCAGCCGTGGTGACCTCTGTGTCGCCGAGGCACCCAACAGCACAGGCTTTGGAGCAAAACATCCACAGGTCCCAAACCACGTGCACAAGTCCGTTCCAAATTCAGAGGGAACAGAAAGGAAATCAAATCTAAAAAGCCTATAATGATGCAAACCACCCCCCCCCCAAAAAAAAAAAGAACGCCTGCACTTTGCCATCGCCCTGCCTCCCCAGGGGCGCATTTCATCCGACTCTGCAAGCGACCGCCCTCCGCCCGCGACCCGGGCCTGCTCGTGCTGCACGGAGCCCAGGCTCCGCATTACTCACCCGCTGCACGCCGCTCTGCCGCGCAGAAAGCAATCAAGCTACTTTCATGAAACATTAACTTTTCACTATCGAATTGGCTTCAGGAGGGAGGGGGGGGGGGGGCGGCTGCACTGCTGGGCAGCTGAAACAAGCCCATCTGCAGCCTGGAAAGCAGGGGAAAACGAAGCTAACGATTCGTGTCCTCTGCCATAACGAGATCACTCCTCGGAACAGAGAGACGGGACCGGCTGCAACGGTTTATGAGCGGGACGGAAACGAGACTTTCTTCATACAGAAATCAACCCCGCCTGTGTTCTCTGCCACCCCTTTGGATAGCCTACAACATCCTGTGCATGAAACAGGGGAGACTGACGATTTGTGGGTGCCCTCTTACACTGCTCGCCTTTAGATTCCCACTGAGGCTGAGAGAGTCGGGGCTCGACCCAGGCGATGTTATCCTGGCGTCCAGGGAAGGATGCTCAGTACAGTAAATCGAAGAAGAGATTCTGCTGCAGTCTTATTTTCCCTTGCCACCCCACACATGCCCGTTTTATGCCCCATCAACAGCCTCCAGCTTAGATTTCTGCCCCAGGGCCATGAAGCCTGCCGAGTCCCGGATTCAATCTCCTCCGGTGGCGTCGCGCCCCGCGCTCCGGACAGGCCTGTTTCAGGAGAGAAGAGCCTCACCTGGTGCAGGGCAGTGAGGCCGTCTTCATTGCAGAGGTCCGGGCTGACGTTGTTCTTCAGCAGGTACCTCACTGCAAGAGGAGAGAGGAGACATCAGACTCAGGAGACTGGCTACAGCCCTGCCGCCACGCGAGCCCCTCTCGACCCTGGGCCGCAAACACGTCAACGGTTCCATCGCAGAGACGGGCGGCTGAGGGAAGCACGTACAGAGAGGACTGGGAGGTGCTTCGAGCGAGAGAAGGCCATTGCCTCGTGCTGTCTGTGTAGGTTTTAAAAAGCTTGCAGTCTCAAGGACGCCATTCTACCATTTCCTGAATGGCCCTACTGATCAAGCACCCACACCACGGCTCTACAATTCATGCCACACACCCACTCCAGCTCCCTGAGCTCGTGATCATCTGTCCCTGGTTGTTGTTCCGAGCTGATTTATTACGGAGCCGGTCATGCCCTCTATCAGACTCGGACCGCTCCAGGTCTAGCACAACTCCATGCCAGACGCAGGCAGAATCACAGAAGGTAGGACCATAATAGTGGTAGGACCAATCACGTACCATTACACCGTCACGTTACTTTCACGCTACAGGGCTTGAAAGCAGAAACTTTGATTCACAAGAGTTTCATTTTGCTTTGTCAGTGCACTGGAACTGAACACAACAGGCTTACAGTGTCCACAAAACACCAACTCAGTCACCCTCCCAGGGCCACAGCCTAGGGGTTTCAGTGTTGCAGAGTTCGCACCCTGTAGCGAGCAGCACAGGCCAGGCCTCAGCTGCACTGCATGTCCTTTGACCTGACCTGGAAAATCAACACCCTATTCCAGAGGCGAAATCAACTGAGGTTTGAGCACATTCTGCTCAAATCCCAGCCTCCTCATTGCTTTCCATGCTCAATGATTAACTAATTGCTCATTTACTTGGCTTCCATATGCACCTATTCACACAGTAGGGTATTTTGCTGGAGCTATGCCTCACCTGGGATTTGAACCCACAACCTTCCCCATACGAGTCCAGAACCCTGACCACCACTCTACGCGGCTGCCACTGACCATCACAGCCGATGTGATGTTGGAAATAAATGAACATTTCCAAAAACAGCTGGCACGTACACTTTAGCAGTTTTATTTTATTTTTTGCATCGCTATTCTTAAAATTTGGAATGTCAGGTTCAGGCCAATCGTCATATGATAAAAAAATAAAATCCCAGAGCAGGCAATGGGTGAAACACAAGCACAGCTCTGAAACAGGGCAGAGGGATTGAGAGCTAGCAGAATGAGGGGTTTGGGCTGATAATTACTAGCACTGTATAATCCTTCGACAGGCATCTGCTCCCAAGACGGCAGGCCCTTCTCACCGATACTCTCAAGTCCCAGTCATAGCAGGTTTATCCCCCAGAGATTCCTGCCTTCATCAGCACACTGAGGATTAATTTCCACTCTCCCGTTGTCTGCAAGACGCACAATGACTGGTTACGGTGATATTTTTAAAGTCCGTAATGAGACCCAGGGCTAATTCCGAGACAGAACTGTACCCCCGGACCAGATGCTCTTCGCTGAGCCCCTCTGGCTACATTTTCTGCTGAACAAGCCAAAAACGGGGAGCTTATGAAGTCAGCCAGGCCAGTCCACCAACTGTACTGAGGAACCCAGTCGAGTGACGAAATGTGGATGAAACACCTATGACATTCCTATTGTGCAATGGTGATTAAAACCCACACACTCTGACTGAGGTCGTATCCAAGCACTGGAAAACAAGAAAATAAGCCTCCTTTGAATTTAGTGCAGAACACAGATCAAATTCAACTTGCACGAGCACCGTTTAAAACCAAATCTAACTACAAGCCCATAGCTATGCGCCAAGCAACACAACAACAGGATAAGCAAGTGGATTTCTTAGAAATGATTATTACGGCCCCAGTGAAAAGGTGTGCTTCACGACGCTGTGCTGTGAAAACTTATTCAGACATGACAGGAACCAAAGTGCCCCTTAGTTTCCTGGAAACCTGCTGTTGCACGACTAAGGCCTGTGGAAGTGGGTTAAGTGCTCGAGAGACGGGCTGGTGCCTTCCTGGGTCTTCACGTAGACTCATTTCCTTCGCACGCAGCTGCTCGAGCTGGGTTTCCCCGATCTCGGCTGAAAACCACCAGCTCGCGGCGCGGCGCCAGGGGGAACCGCCCGCAAAGCGCCACGCCGAGGTCGGCAAAGGAGAGCCCGGGGAGGGCACGCTCACGCTCAGCTCCTGCTGTCCGCTCCTGCCCAGAGCCACAGCCAGGGCTGGCCCCCGGAGCAGAGGAATCTGAACAGCTGCGTCAGAGCCCTCCCTCAAAGCATCGACAGGCGAGGGGGCTTGTGGGCCTTCGGAACAAGCGACACGAGGAAGGTCAACAAGGAAGCGGTTCTTCCTTCCTCCTCAGGGATCCCAGCCAGAGGCTTTCCAATACTGAGCCTGAGCTGAGGAAGAGGAGAGGCCAACTCCTCACAGAGAAGGCCAGACTAAAGATGAGTCTGATGCTCCAGCATGTCCGTACCACCGAAAATCTGCAGGGGAAAAGATCCTGGAGAAATGGCTGCCATTGCTCTTTAATGGACTTGCTGGCATGAAGGGGCACCTTAAGGGCCACAGATTCTTAAAAGTCTGAATGAAGCTCCCATCTCTCATGAGAGAACTTTCCTTTGGAGTTCACAATGCTGTTTTCCTCGTACTTAGGAAATAGACACAACTGTTTCACTAAGTGAAACCAGAAACCAGAATAAACTCCGGTCCCTCGAGCCTTATGGTCGTGCCTGCTCTCGGTCCAGAAGAGAGCAGAAGAGGTGACTCAGGGCGTTATCGCAGCCAGTGGCTCCAGTCTCCTGCTTCCGGGAGCCGTCTTGCATGACCAGCAGATAAGGAGGGCGGCAGCTTCCAGTTTGCTAGTTTCACTGACGTTCCATTTATCTTTCGAGATTATTTTTTTGTTCCGTCGTCCTGAATTTACCCGTCCGGAGTCCCTAGCGGTCCAGGAAGTCATTTGACTCTGACTCCGTATTCTCCACGAGCTCTTGGTTTGAGATCAGATATGACGATATGATGTTAATGACCCTCAATCACGAAGGCGGTCATGGCGATGAGAATCACGCTAACCTGAGCTCTGAGTTAATAGATTTCCGCATGCGGATGGGCTGTGGCCCTGCGGGGCAGCGTGTTGTCTCCTCTCGAAGCTCCCTTCTCCCTGTAGAGGTGGCGTTTAAAGGCTGACACTCCTCCTCCCTCTGGAGTGCAGTCGGCTCTGTGCTAGCGGTGAGGGTGCCTGTCTGCAGAAGGGTGTGGTTTTCAGGAAGCGGGCCGCAGGTCTTATGCTGGATGTTTACTCTCCATGACCTCGGGCTGCACTGCACTTGTCAAGGGTAGTCGCATACCACACATTCCAATTCACTCCTCAGAAGGCTATCGACATGCACCTTGACATTTCTTAGATTCGTGTAGAAGGAATGTGATCGTGTTATGAAGGAGGTGGCTGCGCTCTGGAACAGCCTGGGAGGTCCACTCCGGAGAGGGCGCCTCCAGGATAGATTAACCCCTCCAGTCCACGGCCGAAACGTTGTTTCTCTTTGCTCTTCCTTTCAGCATGGAAAAAACCTTCACCTGTTCGGGTACACATTGTTTCACAGCTGGAATGATGCTGAAAAACCGCAGCAAAGTACAAGGATTACGGATGAAGAGCACCATCTATACTGGGTAATGTTTTACTCCCCGATTCTACAGGCAGTGGCCCCAGAGCCCTCAACACTACTCTGCACTAGTGCTACGTCTGTACTAGCCCTTTCCATGCCGGCCCACAGCTTGCACCAGGCTTCAACCCACAACACTGCTTTACCTAGTTTTTACCATGGCTTCACTGCGTGGCTAACCGGGTATTGCACTGAGGAGCTTTCTTGTGTGATGCAGGCATTAGGCTCACTGGGGCCCCAGGCTGCAGCGCACACACAGCCCCCTCTTCTTGCCCAACACCAGAGGAAAAATAAATTCCCGCTGTACTGCAGCACAGGCCTCAAAAACGCTCACCAGCCGCCTCTCGGGAGGGGAGAGATAAGAGAGGATTTGCATAAGGGACCAATATAGCTGCAGCTGTGGCCTGCCGCCCTCAGACATTCACTAAGAAGCAGACTTTTCTATAGGCTTACTTCTTCCACACAGAGGAGCTTCCTTTCCTATTTGATGGAGAACTGGGCCGCTCAGTCGGAGAGCTGGGTATGGTTCCAGGCAGAGCGACTTTGGATTTAATAGGACACGCACATCAGGAAAGGAAGGAGGTCAGTTTCATAATTAGATCTGAAATAATGAGTTATATTTACGCTCCACTAACGAGGAGCTTAAAAGGGCAGTGATGCTGGTTTTGCTTCCAAAGCTCAGTGTCTTGTATTTTAACAAGTCTGGGGAAAAAAATAACGCTCCCAACTCCCAAAACTTAGAACATACAGAGAAACGTCCAACACTCATGACACCCGAAGACGGCTCCACAGCTGAAACACTGCGTTTCCTTTCTTCTCTTTTCAGCATGGAAGAAACCTTTAACTTGTTCCTTTGCTGCCTTCGCATGCTGACGCAGCTCCCCACCCCAACTAGTCCAACACCTATGTGCACTCAAAGCACATAGTACATGTGTCCAATAGCACACATGCAATGAACATAACAGAAGCCAAAGAAGTAGCAGATGCCAGCAGGTAACAACAAGAATAAATGGAAATTAAGAGCTGTAGTGCAAAGACACAACAGCAGCTGTGGTGCAGAGGACAGCAGGACCCACAGAAGAGGCCCTGCTGCCCACTGGACAGAGCCTGGCCACAGTAAGAAGGTCTGAAGCAGCAGACCTCACATTTACGCAAAGACCACGTTCACACAAGACGTCCTGAAGTCAACCCGAGCTGGACCAGAGGTCTTTCACCTGGAAACCTCCTACAAATGATCAATTTCTAAAGGCCTGGAACAATTCGACTGTGATCAATGAAACAGGGGGTGTGATCAATTGAATTAAGAGAACAAAAATCACAATATCTTTCAACTCTCGAGAACTAGTGTTTCCCTTCATCCAAGTAACACTTGTTTCGTTGATCTATTGCTTAACAAGTGTTCCTAGGTTCTAAATAATGGGTGATTTAGGGTGGCCTATAAAAATGGCTGGAGTGGGGCTCTTCAGGACCAGGGCTGGAGACCCCCTGAGTTAGAACAGGAAAACCTTAAAGAGAGTTTAGGCAGGACAGGAGTTATGTGCTGATGCAGAACACTTAGGTGGTACACAGGGCCCTGAAATCTAGCCATACCGAGGTGTGTACTGAAGTTGAGAAGATATTCCAGTAATTAAGGCATTGCAGTAGTCCAATCTTGAATAAACAAAGGAACACATCTATTTCAGGATCAGGCATGCAGAGCATAGCAGATAAAGCATCTAAAAAACGCCTTCCACCACTATATTCTACATTCACATTTTCCCGTATTTCACAGAAGACATGATTCTTCATAACAAGCAACAGATTGGAGCTAAGTGCTTCGTGAATGAAAATCTTCTCAAGTTGCTGAAGTCTTTTAAATTCAAGGCACTCAGAAAAAGGATTTGCATCGGCCTAGACCAGCAGAGATCTAGTAATAAGTGTGGGTGTTAGTGAACTTTTTTTTTCCTAAAGGATAATTTCTAGAGCAGAACAGACTACTTCTGACGCAAAGATAATGTCTATTTAGAGGTATGAGGTGTGCACAGCACTGGAAAGAATGACCAAAGTCAGAAACCACTCCTGCATCCCCATTTAGGCGGTACAAAAAAAAACCTCAGCACTAAGTGTCTGAAGTCTGTTTTACTCCAGGCCTGTGTCAGGCACCAGCAGCGTGAGTTGTGACAGTGCTCACACAGCAGCGTTCAACTGGGTCAGTGACCCCCACGGCTCTCCGTCACCCTCCCCAGCTCAGGAAACTGCGGCTGCCTTGTGCCTGAGACAGCCAGCATGCACGTCAGAGGTGACATCAGCACCCTTTCCAAGTCAAGTTCAAGAGTCTCTTAGACCCTCAAACGCAGCATGCACTCGTGTCCCAGCTGTTTGCCTCCGGAATAAACAGCTGCATCAGGTCCCAGGAGATGCACAAAGTCAAGGTACCAAATGCAGGACTGCTCTGTTATTGCCTGCTCTGCTCTTGTGCCTGGTGTTGTGTCTTTGACACAGCAGGGCTCTTTCAAGTGCCTGAAAATCTGCTGAGGGCTTCTGGCTTTCAGTGCTTATTCTGCAGCAACCTCCCTTAATACTGTCTTGCAATTAATAACTCTTAATTTCTCATTAAATCGTAATCAGGAGAAAAGAATTTGATGCTCCCCGAGTTATGTATGCTATTATGTACATCATTAAAATTTTATCAGCGATTAGCATCAGCGATTTTCTCACGGATAGCATGTGCAGTATAAGGCTCTTTTCTTTTCAGCAGACTTCATTCACAAAAAGCAGGGTTAAAATGATCAAAGTGCACAAAACACCCAGACTTAACGAAGGTGCTGGAGGAAACAAGGGTTCAAAGATTCGGGGACAAACGCCAGTGGTTACCATGTTTTGTAAAGAATGAATACCTGCGGTTTTAATAAATCAAATCAGATCAGAGGATGTTTAAAGGGGCACCACGTGATCAGAAACGAATACCAAACGTCCAGAGCTGCAACCAGTGTCCACTCGGTCTCTCTCAGCCAGGACAGGCTTGGAGCCGGACGGAGAGGCCTGGGCTCAGCGCTGAACCCGCTGCAGCATGGGCTGGCCCCCAGCCTCTCATCCCGGGATTACAGAGGCTGGCCTCTTTAATCCCGCTGGGCTAATCCCTGCCCCGCAGACCTGCAGGCTTGGAACTGCAGTTGTCTCTGGAGATGCGCCGAGTCCACACGAACGGAGGGTGGCATCATGGCCACACACACACGCACGCACGCTGCAGGGCCTTCAGATCAGCTCCCAGCCGCCCTGTCTGTCATTAGCTGTTGCCTGGCAAGCACTCAGCTCCTGAAGCATCAAGGCAACACTCCTGCTGCTCCCTCCAGCAGCCGGGCCCACCTTCCACCTCCTCACGAGAGCTCAGAGCACATTTCATCTGGCACTGCACTCTTTCCCCATCTCAGTACGGGTCACTACCACAGCACAACATGGCACTGCAATAAACTGGGCAACTGGTCCCCAAATTCTCCCGCGCCTCAGACAGCATCGCCTCTCCTGAAAGGAGACTGCATTAACTCCTTCGCTGCGAAAGTACAGCTGCATTATTCCTTAAACTGTCCTCCCAGAAGCCTTTTTACAAATCTTAACACGTTGCCCAGCACAATATACACGTATAGGTGGTCACAACATTACAGCGGGATACCTCCAGCTCATCAGACGGAGATGCAGGACATGTGACACAGTGGAAAGATCAACATGGCTTCACAAAAAGGGAACAAGCTTGAGGCCAGCAGTCAGGGGAACTTTTCAGCTCCTAATCTCTGAACCCTGTAAGTGGTGATCTTTCCGACAAAGAAACTAAGCAAAGTAGTTTATAGGTGCAAGGCCTTTACTGACCAGCAGGGGTAAGAAGTGTACATACTACTCATATAAGCAAACCTGATTTGACTTACCACCTGCTCCAAACAAGGGCAGCACAGGTGTGGTTCGAAGGCTTAAACAACTTGGCTACTTACTACACATCTTGAAACTATATACGGGAAAGCAGTTTAACACTCAACCCTTAAAACTTTCAGTATGTCTCATTGGTCTCATGATCAATGTCTGTTACTGACCTCAGAGCCAATTAAAATAGTAGTCAAGTTGTACAGTATTGATATGACTCAGATACTGCCTATGTTACTGCTCCCTGAAGCTTAAAAGGGAAATGGGTTCTTCTAGGTCATGTATAGTATAGAAATATATGATCCCAAAAATTAAAAACCTTCTCTTAGCATGCATACACTTATGAAGAGGCATAAACGTAAAAATGGGGATAAAAATGTAATATCTCCCACTTCATGCACAATTCATTGTCTAAACAAAGGCTGCTGTTTAGCCACTTATTTTCAATCTAAACATGGCCTCATTATCCATTCGCTTTCCTTATCTTGCGGGACAGCATAACCACGCTAACTTGTCGCCTGGCTCTGCGGCCCGCCAGGATCAACAGCCTTCCCCGCGATGCCAGACAAGCGAGCGCTGATCCCGGCAGGCTAAGAGCAGGCTCTTCCCCGGCATGAACGCCCTCCTCCCCCTCCTCTTTGTTTTCAGCTCATCTACAAACTACCGAACCCAAGTTTATAAAAAAAAAGAGTGCTTCCTGGAATTGTGTGCAGAAATGATAATTTATTGTTTGCCAGGCTGAACAACCCCCCCCCCCCCCCGGCTGTGTTAGACACACTCTGCCCTCCCCGCCGCCGTGTGCCGCTCTGTGGGTGCGTGTGCGTGTTTGTGGGGACTGTTTGCCAACAGTCCCTGATTAAGCTAAATGGGTTGCCTCAGGCGATCTCCCCTCTGGTTTCCATGGCAACGCACGTTAACACCGGAATTAGGGCATCCTCTCCCGACAGGAGCCAGAGAGGGCGGCACAGGGAGAGAGGGAGGGGTGTGCGAGTTGGGTCGGCAAGCCTGCGTGTGTGTGTGTGTATCTGGCTGGGAGGTGGGCCACTGCTGGACAGAGGCTGCTAGAGCTGCCCTGACCGCCGGCCACTCTCTCTGTCCGAACTGCGCGGCCTTTACCTCAGCTTACAGGCTGGCACCCAGGTACCCAGACACCCGGGTCCCAGACTTTTGCCCGTCCCGGGCCGCTGCCCTCTGCTCCAGACCCCCAGGGATCCAGTGACCAAGGGGGCTCATGCCCCTCGATCCCTCCCAGCCACCACACAGACTCTCCTCCCTCAGCCGCAACTCCAACATGCCAAGACATGACTGCAGAGAAGTCCACACTCGCTCAGAGCCCTGCTTATCCTGCATCAGGCTGCTGACTGGGGACGCGTCTCTTATCACAAGCTCTTCTTCCACAGAAGAATTAACACTGACTATCAGCAGCGTTCCCCTGAGGGCCAGCGAAGCCTTAAATAAATGATAACTTCTGGCTTCAGATGCCACGCGCGCTCCGAGACGTGTATGCACTTTGAAGACGAGAGCGAGGCCTTAAATTTATAATACAAAAAACATCAAAGCTCCGAAGCGCGAGGCATGCTGCAGTCTGTCTTTAAATATTTACACGTCTGGGAGACCCTCATTCCCGTCTGACATGCGGGGAACGGCGTAGTTGTGTTACTGCCGCCTTCTCAGAAAGATGTCAGACGGGTCACAGATAAGAAGAGGCCATTGAGCACATCTGGCCCATTTTGTTGTTAACAGCTAATTGATCGGAGGCTCTCGCCCAGCTGTTCCCCGAAAGATGTCAGGGCTTTGACTTCAACAACATGGCTGGGCAGCTAGCTTGTTCCACCCTCCACCACCCTTTGCATAAAGATGTAATACACTGACACTCAGTTCCCAGTTGTGCCCTCTGGTTTGTGTTTTACTCTGGCTTGTGTTTTGAAGCGTTTCTGAGGATTTTGGATACCTTGGCAAGGTCTCCTGCACTCTCCTCTGGACGAAAGAGATTCAGTCTTTCAGCCTTCAGTGTGAGACATCTGCCTTCTGCCGATGGGTAAACCCCCATGCATGCTTACAGCCCAGAAACACTAAGCTTGTAATGAAGCGTAGAGACTGTGTGGTTTCTTTAAGGAAACTGTTAATATTTAAAGGGGGGAGTGGCAGTAAAGGGATGGCGTCAAGTGGAGGGTATGATTTCGGTTGAAAAATTTGTAGTTTTGAAGTCTGTAATTAGGGAAAGGCTGAATCAGGGCAATTGTGAAGGAAATGTGCTGACAGTCAGCGTGTCTGGATACACAGCAAGCCTTGGGGACTGGAGGAAAATCAGGCACAAACGTCCCCTTCTGTCCTGACCGTGGGGAGAAAAGTCATTTCTCGCGCCTCTCCAGACTAGGAGAGTGGAAACGGGCCCCGGCTAACCCACAGCATTCTCCAACAGAGCCGCCAGCAAATGACCTTTCTCCTCTCCTGCTATTTCAAAACGCATTCTCCCCGAGACAGACGGCACGTCCTCTCAGCTGTAAGGCTGTTCCGACTGAGTGAGCTTACCCGTCTGATGAAAGCAGAAGACTGATAACCAACAAAATGTATAATTTACTCCACAACTCAGTCACAGCCGCTGAATTCTCCGTTACGTAAAGCTCTGATACTTCTAAAACCTTATGTTTTTTAAAAAAAATAGAAACAGTCATTCTGAAGACCGTCCAACAATTTCATGCATCACGTGACAGAAACCCCTCGGTCCAACTGCCGGCAGGAGCAGAGCCCACAATACCAGAGGGAACGCGTGTGGTTTCCTGAACGAATGTGTTGGGGGGGGGGTTCTTCCCCGAGCCAGTACCACTCGCGCACTGCAGATCTCTGCAGATACTGAGGTTCGGAAAAAAAAAAAAGATTTCCAACGAATGCAATTTTACAGCCACTGTTCAGATCCTTGAGAGCACCGCCGTGCAGCTCTTCCTCTGCCCGAGGCACGCGCGGCTTTGCTACTTTCTCATTTGACGTCGATCAAACGGCGAGCCTCTGGCTCCCTCCCGCCCGTGACCAGCCTGCTCCCTGAGCGGCGGCGGCGGCAGTCGGACCCGTGTTTCCCCTCACCGGAGCACCAGGGGATAGGCAGACAGATGGGGAGGAGGGTAACTGGCTGTGCAGCCTCAGACGTACCAGCAGCAAGTATACGCTGGATGTAGCCAAGCAAGGTACGTTCAGAGGAGTGAATTTTCGGATTTGGCCTGTGTGGAGCCGGTAAGTAAGTCCTTAACCAGCATTCAGTGGGGCTTGAGAGGTACTCAGCAAAGACAAGGGCCTATAGAATGATGACCGACCTCTTAAGGAGGCCCTGAACTGGTTTGTTTGACTTGTTCCTTAGTATCATTTATAGATTGGTGTAGTTCAACTGATCTATGAATGATATGAAGGAACTAGTAGAGATTAAATCTGCAGTGAAAAGTAAAAAAAACCACATCGTTTCAGCTCCCGAGTCTTCTGGTGTGAGGTGCCGGGTTGTTCAGTGTGGAATTAACCTCTTCTTGTTTCTTTGTACCCGATGAAGCAGTGGAGCAGCTCCTTGCTTGATCCTCCTGTAAACCTTGTTCATGAAATAAATAGGACTGTCCTAGAGGTACAAGCTAAACGGTATTACAAGTGGATGTCAGTCCGATCATCCTTCAGATGTGAATAGCGATCCGTCCTAACACCACAGGAGCCTGCGGCTGGGTTTTGGACAATTCACTGTCATGACTCGAAGATGAGCAGGATATCATTGCTTCGCTCTAGCACAGCCCAACCCCCCCCCCCCCCCGCCCCACCCTCTCTGCCCTCCAGGACCACTGCTGCTCAGCTGCCGAGCTGCGAGCCGCAGCCAGGAAAGCAATCTGAGCCCCTATTACAGAGCGCGCCCCGACACAAAGGCGATCAAGACGACTTCACAGAGCAGCAATTTCACAGCTATTACTGGGGGTCACACGGGAGGTGCCTGGGTCAGACCTCTCACATCAGAGGCGATGTACGGGCTTTGCAGCCTCCCAGGGCTCAGGTATTGCCTTCCAGCATTAAAAACAGACAATCCCCCCTTTGTACACACGCACACGCACACGCACCCTGCTCCAGGCCCCCTCCTCACCCACGGCTCTCCATCAGCGCTGTGGGCACTTTCTCAGCAGCACCAGTTGCTCCTGGTATGCGCTACCTGCGGGGAGGAGCTACAGGGGCAGTCACAGCCCTGCCCCGCACTCAAACACACGAGCAGCTCGCTGCGGGCGTAGCTCCGACGCAAGACATGAGGATCTCTACAAAACATCGTCTGGCCCTCCCATTCCCCGGAAGCAGGCGATTTGGGTCGGAACTGCCTCTGCACGTCCACTGACTCAGAGCATTCCCACTTCCATCCCAAGATTCCTCAGGGAAGGCAAATGACCCCCTTGTCCAAACCATCCCTGTCCCTGCGCTTTTGGACACCAGCAGCTTCCTCTCCCGGTGCTCCTGGCTGGAGCAGCTGTGCCCCGACCCCCACAAGCACACAGGAAGAACACGCAAACTCCCCACAGACAGGCACACAGCTGGAAGTAAACGGAGGACACTGGAGACGTGAGGCAGGAGAGCTGAACCAGCCCTGGCACTGTGCCGCCCCCAGCAGGAAACTGGCACGGTGCATGAAGAACTCCACGTGCGTCCGACAGACGCCTGGCAGCGAGCGAGATGAGGAGCAGCGGGAGGAATCACAGGAAGCGGGAAAGAAACAGCCCAAGATGAAGCAGAGAGGAAGTGAACGGCCCCGTCACCTACCCTCCTCGGAGTCGTTGCGAGCGGAGGCCTCCAGCAGGGCCACGCTGGCGCTGAAGGAGACCCGTTTCCGGGGCCCCGGGGGGGCGGGGCGCCGCCTGTCCGCCTTGCGCTTCCTGCTCTGCATCTCCTTCTCGTACAGCGCCCAGCGCTTCAGCTGCTGCGCCCGCCGCTTCTGCGCCGCCTGCAGGCGCGCCAGGCTGGGCATCTTCTCCAGCTCGCCCGGGAGCTCCCCGGGGCTCGCCATGGCAACGCAGGAGGAGGTGGCCGGAGACACAGGTCCTCGGGCAGGTGGGGGGGTGGGGGGCTACTGGGGGCTCCTCCTCTCTGCTGGGCTGCTGCCACTGCCCATCATTCGCCAGGGCTCAGCAGGGACCCTGGAGGGGAGGAAGAGAAGCACAGTGAGACACTGGCCGGACACTGGCCGGACACTGGCCGGACACTCCACCATGGCCGAGCATCTGGGCGCCCTGCTGAGACACTAAAACCCACAGCCAGGTGGCCCGGGCGCTCTCTCCAGGTCCAGGTGAGAACACGCTCGTTACAGAGGAATAGTTACAGTGGAATGACCTGCTCATGAGTGAAGGAAGAAGTCCAAGGCAATCAATCGTGGACGCCCTCTCCGTTTGTTCAATTAGCATCGCATCAGTCCCAGAGAAACCAGGCCCTTCCTCCTCGCTCCGCCGCCCAGAGGCGACAGCGGAGCAGGCACACGGCCCCGGCTCAAGGAGACACAGGAACAGGCACCGCGGTGTACAACGTGTTAAACCGGGACAGAAGAGACTTTTCGAACATCTGTTTCTTTTCAGGGCCCTACCGACCGAGGGGGGGTGGCCTGTTCCTGGACCGAACGGCTCCGCGCCAAGGCAGCCAACTTGACAAAACAAAAAGAAAGAGAGAGAGAGAGGCCGAGAGGCGACAGCGATTTGGAGCGTCAGAAGCTTCTGTTTGTGCAGCAGAGCCCCGTTCACCTGCCCCGCATCCTGTCAGGGCAGGCAGAGAGAGAGCGCTGCGCGCTGCGCACTGCGCACTGCGGCCGGCTAACCACTTCCTGTTGTCTCTGTCCGGGTACGCTGCACGCTAGGCGCCTGCTAGCCGCCCACCAGCTGCCCGCCAGGCAGTCCTGTGCCCAGTCTGCCCAGGCAAACAGCAGGGGGAGGGCAGGAGCCCCCCAGCAGCTGGCGCAGCGCGGAGAGAAACTACAGCACGAGCCCCCGCCCGAGACACGAGGCTCAAACGGGTTCTGCTTTCGTTTCACCTGAGTGCTCTCACATAACTGCTTCACCTTTGTGCACGAGGCATTTTTAACACAAGGCCAAGGCGCCTGAGGTGCAATGTGTCGTGCAGAGGCTGTGAAAGACCTTCCGAAAACTCCTAAGCATGTCTAGAGGACAAAATCATCAGGTGAACTGACTCCTCAAGGTGGGACAAAAAGCAGTGCTCCTCCAGAAACAGTCCGAGACACCCACCCTCAGATCCCAGTATCGGGCCACTGACCTTACTTTCATCTGCTCCTTGTTTGGACAAACCTTTTATCAAAACTCTGAATCCAGCAACATTATTATATGCTTTCCTGACTGACCTACTTTTTATTCTCTCGCTTCAGCTGCTCCTGGCCTTCACCTCTCCTGTGCCTCAAACACGAACAAGAACAACTTTCAGAGCTCCAGCTTGCAACCTGCAGGCAGCTGGGAGGCCTCACTGCGCTAAAACATTTATGCTGCAGCTCGGTCTGGAAAGAACACAAGGCAGTATGCACTTAAAATCAAATCGCCAGCATCTGCCATATTGAAGAAGGTGCAGAAATGTGGTCTTGAATTAACCGCTTCCCATATCCAAGCTGTTTAGAAGAAGCTTTCTCAAGTCAAGAAAGGAAGTTGTAAAAAATTACAATTTTTAAGACGATGTTTCTTGTGATTGTGCACAGGAAGCACAGCCTAGGACCAGGGGACGTTCTACAGAACCCAAGAACAAAGACTCTCAAGTTCACCTCTTTCACCATGCAGCCTCAGTGTCTTCTGATGGGTTTTACTGAATCCGCTCTTAAGAAGCAGGTCTGAGTTACAAATAAATATCTGCGTGCTAAGGGTACCAAGACAGCCCGGTCTCCCGGAGCCAGACACGAGGCAGAACTGCTAACCGGGCTCCTCTCTGGAGACAAAAGCACCCTTCTCTGCTGGAGAGAGGGCCAGCGTGGGAGCAGAGAGGGAGGGGAACCGCCTGACAGCTGCCCTACTGCCAGGCTGCCTGCATCTGGTCTTGCCCCCACCAGGAAGGAGTGGCACGAAACAGAAAAAAAAAGAGAACACAACAGCCCTGAAATCTGTGTTTTTCAACCTTTTCCCTCCCACAGCACCCAGCTACAGCAGATTAATAATGATCTAAACAAAAGTTCAAGGTTTAATCTGGGCTGGCTTTGAAGTGCACAGACAATCCCATTATCGGGACCAAACCTGTCCGGACTTCTCCTTTTCCTTCAAGGCGCTGCCAGTGGATCACTAACCCGAGGGTCAAGTAGGAAGTACACTGAAAACCGAGAACAGGAGGCACTTCTTTACACAAAGGTTTGTGGGAGTGTGGAACAAGCTACCCAGCCATATCCCTGATGCCGAGACCCTGGCTTCTTTCAAGAAAAAGGTGGGTGGGATGCTGGGATTGATTAACTACTAACCACCAAACGTGCTATATGGGCCAATCAGCCTCTTCTCATGGGCCAAATTTCTTCTGTACTTTCTTCCATTCCTCTCAATGACATTTGGTTTGAAATTTCAAAGGGGGTCGGCTTCATTTGTCTTTGTCTAGTCGTTCACCAGTGACATCAGAAAAGCAGGCGCTATTAGACCTGTGCTCCACACTTGCTGTCAGAAGATACAGATGGCCTGTTCCGCCTCATCTCCTCAAAGCCCAAACAGAAAAAAACAGTCAGTTTTTCATCAGGCCTTGAAATCAACAGACAAGATTATTTCTCTTATTTTAACATACACGCTAAATTATATTATGAAGATGCAGCGGGGGTCTGGGAGCCCACTGATCTAATCAGCTCCTGAGAGTGATTGCGCTGTCTGGTGTGCACGGCACAGACACGGACAGCTCCCAGCTCCTGCTGCAGCTCAGAGTCCCCATTATCTCCTCCTTCCTGATCCAGTGTTTATAAACCCCCTTTCCCCAGCGCTCTGCATTCTGACAGTGGGAGAGGAAGCCGCACAGCCCAGAAAAACCAGAGCAAACACAGTGTGATGTGTGTAAGACGCACAGGCGCTCTCGGAATTACAAAGGGGCACCGAAGACAGCTGAGAATAGCTCGGCTGCCAGGCCACAATGGTAATGACCTTAGTGTCCAGGAATAGGATGGGGTGGGGAAAGGCCTAAAGTTAGCCCAGAGAAATCCCACTGCACTGAGAGGGAAGGACTAAACATCACAAACCAAGGATCTTAAGGGAGATCCCAAAACGGCTCCAAGGAGGGCTCAGAGAGACAAGCCAGCCCCACCAGCAGCGCTGCACACAGAGCAGACAGACTGACACGGACAGGCAGGAGCGAGCAGACAGGCCACTGCAGTGCAGATGCACAAGGAAGCCTTCGGGGCCCTGTGTCCCGAGAAAGAACCATCCCGAACCCGGCACATTTTCACCCCTTCATGGTTTTCATTATTCATCACAACAAAAGCATTATTTCACTCTTTCTGTCTTGCTCCTTCGTGACCTTCTCCATGCAAAACACACTAAAAAACATCATTTGCAACAAGGAAACAACGATCAGGGAAAAAAAAAACTTCCGTTCAGCTTCTTCAATGTAAATTACTCCTGTGTTTCCTTGTAATCTGTTTCTTTTCTGGTGTTTCAATTTTATTTTCCTTTTTTACCTTAAGAATGCGCCTCGCTGTCTTGCCACTCTGAAAGACTTTTCACAGAAATACTGCAGCAGAGCAGCTGGATCTCCGCCACGCAAGAGAGCTGAGGGCCTTTTCGGCTGAACTCCTGCAGCTCTGCACATCTGTAACACCGACAGGCGCTGGCAGGGCAGACCCAAGTTTTGGAGTCGTTTTCTTTTAACTTTCTTAACCAGGTCAGTCAACCCGAAACACAACAAACACTCACCAGTGGGCCGATGTCGAAATGACGGGGAAGTACATTTCTTCTAAAGAGAAGAGGAGGCAGTTCTTTACACAAAGGGTGGCGGGAGCGTGGAAGAAGCAAACCCAGCCACGTTGTTAAAGCCGACAACCTGGTGTCTTTCAGGAAATGGCTGGTCCAGTAGCCCCCCCCCCCCCGCCTGCCATCTTCACCTTCCCTTCCTCCAGAGGTAACAATCCTATAATTCTCCGACGCCTTATTCCCGTCATTTGATAAATGCTTCGACTGAGCTGTCTTTTTTTAAATACCCCCCCCCCCCACCTCCCAGGTCTCTCTCTTGCCACTGCTTAGCGAGGTGCACCTGCTCAGGCGGGAGCTCGCCGGCCCTTGAGCGCTGGAGACCTCATTCACCCGCAGGCAACCTTCAGCAGGAAGAGATCTTATCCAGATAACTGCTTCCTCTTGCAAGCACGGACAGAGCGCCCCCCCCCACCCCCCCCCACGGGGGGGCCGAGCTGGCTGGAAGAGCGGCCGTGACTCTGCCACAGTTAGTGTAGGGCCAGCTGCTCCACTGACACGCAGGAGGTGGCTAAGGCCAGGAACCACAAGCTCACCGCATGATGCCACCCCCCACCGAAGACAGAAGAAGGAGCAACATTCGTCCCTACTGCGTTGCGAATGCAGGCACCCATTTCTGCCCCGGACCACACATGTGCGCAACAACTGCCCCCTTCAGCAGGAGGGAGAGGAGCAGGGGGCTGGAGTATGGCTGTATCTGACAGCCATATCCGCAATCTCAGAACCCCCCCCCCTTCCCCACACATACACACCTCGGAATGTGATTTGACGAAAACTAGGAGTCCTGTCCTTGAAAAAAAAAAACAACACAAAAAAGACAATCATACCCCCTTTGTAATTGTGCTGCGCACGCAGGAAGCACAGACTTTCATTACTGGATATTAAGCCTGGGTGAGGTTTTCTGTCAGTGCCAAATAAACAATTTAATCTCAATTTTGTGTTATAAGGCTTAAAAGAAAATCCACTTAGGCAGGCAAAATTACACTGCAGTAGCAGCAAAAACAAAAGCACCTTCTGTCGAAGGGAAAGCCGAGAATTCCCTCTAGCTGAAGGCTGAAAGTACAACCCAACCTCTCACCTTCACACCCCCTTAACCTCTGCCTGACCCCTCACCCTGAACTCCACGCGACCTTGCCCAGGCCAGGCCCAGAGGGTTCCCACACTGCCTCCCCAGGCCTGGTGGAAACACGTGGGGAGAGAGACCACAACAGTGCTGCTGAAACACTGCAATTCAACAGCAGCACGGGAAAGGAGCAGTTTCAGGGTCACATGGATGGGCCTTGCGGCGACCACACAGCAGTCCCGCATGGAGATCCGAAACAGGCACGGGATGGCCGACAGGAGATACGACGGCACATTGCAAACACAGTACACCCCTCACCGAGCTCTCGGGAATTTCCAAAACAAAGAAACACTTTCACACTTTCCTTCTGCTTGCCAGACTGGTCTGTTCTCCCAGCCTCGTGTTTCCGGCTCTGAAGCCCAGCTTCGCTTCCTTCCGGAGCGGTTATTATGGGATTCACCTCTCGCTTTCCCAACTTAACTTCAGGGAACAACCTGGGTTCCTCTCCGGCTCGTCCCCCGGTGTGTCCCGAAAGAGGGAGACCACTGAGGCCCTTCCTACCCTGACCTCCACACAGCAGCCTTGCGTACAGAGCTGCTCATTCAGAGATTACTTGTCCTACTTGGCTCGGGAGACAGAATTCATTTACCCCACTTGGCCCTGGATCTAATGCTCTCAGCCCAGGCCGATTGTGGGCCATTGTTGAGCAAACCAGGACAGCCACACAAAGCCACCGCTCAGCGCTGCCCAGAGCCGACACCTCCCAGCTCCTGCTCCCTCCACAGTGCTGGGCCGGAGGACGGGAGCCCAGGGTCCGGACAGACTCCTGCCCCCTCCCGACAGGCGAGTCTCAAGGAGAGCTGCATTCCAGGCCCACACCCTGAAACCGTTTTCCGATACGAGCTTGTCCTTCGACTTCAAGAGCCAGAATGAGCTGGGGGAAGGCAGCACGCGTTGCTGTGCAGTGTTTTACTGGAACAGTAAGTGTGAGCACATGTGCAATAGCTTGACTTTCGGGCAGATAAGAGGATGCATGGGAAATGGCATATGAAAATTCCTGCTAGCCTCAAGACACCTCTGGAAGGGCCTGCTGGTTCAGCCAAACGGGGTGCTCCCAGGACCAGGACTGGACAGCACCCCAGTACAGCCCCGTCCTACACTGCCTCAACGCACACCGCTCACATTTTTGCAAGCAATTAGCCTGCTAAGTGCCTCTTGTATGGTCCCAGTCTGCTGCAGCTCTGCTTTTACAGTACAACAGCCACGCAGTATCATACAGCTCAGCATTCATTTCACCCGGGAGCTCATACAGTGAAGAGCAAATGTACTGCAATCAGGCTCGCTGGAGCCGTCCTGCTGCTGGTCTCCCCCCCAGGACTGCGCCGGGAACCGATACTACCGAACAGCAGCTGAGTTTCGCTTCTGGGCTGCAGGGCCCGAGTCCGTGACACGCCGCTCTCCCGCACAACAATACAAGGAAGAACGCTGACAATGGCTAACGGAGTCCCACGCCTTCCTGGCATTTTCACACACAGGGCCATTTCGGCGAGTTCACTTCCTCTACGCGCACATTCACTCACTGTGCGGCACAACCCCCGGCCCGCAAGCGCCGCAGGACAGACACAAACACTGCCTGTACCCCTACATCACAGGCGGCGGCGCCCCCCGTCACCCCAACATCGCTCTGAAGCACATGGCAATCCTGCAAGCACGACCCTTGCCGACTAATCAAGGTAGGAAGATCACAATGCTGATAAGTCAGGGGTCTTAGGCTCAGTTCCTGAGGGACCTGGTGTCTTCTGGTCTTTAGTCTCAGTTACATACTTGGTCTATTTATTAAACAGCATCACTCTAATGCTGCAATCCAGGCTCTGAGGTGATATACAGGTACCCGACTGTACCTTTACTAAAGTGGACGTCTTGTGTAATCAACTGCACAAGACCTTATGAAAAATCCTGTAAGTCTAAATTAGAAAACAATTAGGTTGTTTAATTGACTTACTCAGGCTGGAACAAAGGCCAGGAGACCCACCAGGAATGGAGTTGGAGACGTCTGCTATAAATGAATGACTTTAGTGGCGAAACACATCTGTAGCCCCACAGATGCCCATGTCTCAATCAACAGCACTAAACGCCCGGCTTAATCGCCACTGGCTGCTGGCAGGCTGGCTGCAATCAGGCTGCTCTGATTTGGCACAATCACATTTCAGGGCAATCAGGTGGGGCACAAGCACAGGTCAGGGTAGGGCAGGAGTGTTTAAGGCACTGTAGTCACAGGTTAGCAGCCTTTGTCAAGCTCATGAGCCAGCACATCCTAAAAACGACCTCTCTAGCACGCTGAGATGCAGACCATCACCTAAGAGGAAGGCGGACATGCTCCACTCACACTGAAAAAGCAACGGAAAAGGGCCGGGTAATCAATGCGGCTGCTTAGGTACCAGTCTGAGATTTGACGCACGGGCACTTCCTTACACAAAGGGTGGCAGGAGTGTGGAACCAGCTGCTGTTGGAGCCAACACAATGACTTCTTTCAAGAAGCTGAATGGATGCAATCCTTATATTGAGCTAATAACTAGCAAAGGGGCTAGAGGGACGAACGGACAGCCCTCTGTCTGTAACCTTTCTTGCGTTCCACACGTTTCACATCTTCACTCGGCACTCCTCCGGGCTACACCTGAGCATTTCAACCCCTTCTGATTTTTTGATTGGGTGCGACACAAACGAGGCTTGCTCGTATATTGCAGGAATGCTTCCTTTGTCAGAAACGTGCCAGGGAGACGTTTTCACTGTTGTGCAATATTCACAGGCAGCTGGACGTGGACATTATTTGAATTCGCTCAAAGGAGCGTTTCGCAGAGTGAATGTGGCCGCGATTCTGATGTTCGGTGGCCCTTCCGCCTCACCTGGCCCTTCAGGAGACTGCCGCCGGCCGGTGCAGTCCCCCATCTCTGGGCCGAACTCGGCAGTCCCACCAGGCCAGCGCACTTTTTCTACTGACCGGAATTTCAAGTCCCGACAGACCACAGAGGGTTCATTAATAGCGCACTGCAGGAGTCACTACAGCTCTCAGTCGGAAGGCGTACCGTGAAAAGTGCAGCAGTCAGGAACTGGACACAAGAAGAAACGCAGTGGCTAACCCTTCTGAATGCCTCCCGGCTGCCGACACTGAAGGCTCTCGAGTTAGCCCTCTCTGCACACGGACACAGGCCCTGCCGCTCAGGGCTGGCCCGTCACCCGAAACACACCAGCTGGGAAAAGCTCTCAAGAACCCCCCACACCTCATCAAGCAATTACGGGCCCGTGCTTTCAAGAGATGTGCGGGGCCCGTCCCAGAGAGTTCCTGTCACCCCTCTTTCAGAAGGAAAAAAAAAAAAAGAGCCTGTTTCCTCATCGCCCTGTGGCTGCAGTTGAGCGGCCAGCAGGACATCGAGAAACAGGCCCACGAGCTCCCCGACTCCCACGGCGCACCTGGGTGACATCATCACCAAGGGAAGGAACGCCCTGCACAGGAGATGTGGGAGTGGACGGTCCTCCTCCTACGCCACAAGAATCCAGCCTGGTTTATCTGGGAAAAGACTCAGTGACACGTCCCACTTGCGCTAAAATTCCATCCATTTCCGAGCCACTTCTTCCGGTTCAGGAATTCCAGTCCAGTCGCAGGGGAGCCAGAGTCTATCCTGACAAGGGCACAAGGGCAGGGCTGACACACACGCACACACGGTCACATCACGGCCGGTTTTCTCAGAAGCCCCTTATCCCACCAGCATGCCTTTGGACTGTGGGAGGAATCCCGAACACCCAGAGGAAACCCACACGAACACGGGGAGAACGTGCAAACTCCACACAGACAGCACCCCGGGTCAGGAAGTGAACCCAGGGCCCCAGCGCTGTGCCACTGGGCCATTCTCACTGTAAAACGTCTCATTATAAATATTTAAAAACAAAGTCTCCTCTTTGAGTGGAGGGCTACTGTAGCTGCACTTAACTATGAGACAATCGTAGGCACTGCTATTTCCTGTATGAATATTACATGGTCCCTGGTATTTAACGACTTTAATCTAGGTGCGTACAAGTGCATGAGACTCTTAATGAGCAAGAGACATCCCACGAGGAGCGGCTCGGGGGAGTTCTGGGGGGTTTTAACCTGCTACATTTGTTCCTTCGCACGCCAAAAATAACTGCAATGAAATTGCAGCCCACCAGGAAGAAGGCATTTGAAGGAGAATTTTCACCTGTTCGCTATCGCCGCCAGCCCACTCGAATTTCCTACTCTCGGCCTCAGACAGCGCTTTCAGACGAAGAAACTGCATCATTTCCTCCAGTCGCGTCGTCTTATCTCAGGGGTTGCAAACGTTTCGAGCACCACATCGACAGGGCATTAACTGTGGTGTGACTCTTGTTTTACGCACAACTTTTAAAAAAAGGAGATTGAGGTAGATTCCCCACAGCCCTTATCCAGGCAGTTCCTATCAAGAGCTGTCAAATTTCAAGAAACCTACCCCTGGTTTCTGGGACGCCTGCACTCAGCGAAATGCAGGGCGCGCAGATTTACAGATTGCAAGATTTTCCGCAGAAATGTTGCAGCTGTCAGGACGGGTCCTCGCCAAAACCGCAGCCACAAAAACACGGCGAGCGCTGACCTGCGAGGAGGGACAGCTGCCGAACGACAGTACCTGAGTCTTCCCGTCGTCGCTCGCTCGCTCGCTTCCACCCGTGTGTGTGCGCGCGCGCCCGTGGGAGACATGCATCGCCCGTTGCTGAAAGTGATTACAAAGAGGCGCTGTCAGGCTAAACCTCGGGAGCTCGCAAGGCAGGACGACGCAGGCGGGGACGCGAGTGTGGTGCCGGAGGTCTGTCGAGGGGAGAAGCCTCCGTCTTCAAAGCGCCTCTACACGAACGTGGCTCCCCTCGCCGTCTCCTTAAGCGATCAAATCCATCCAGCATTTCAGCCAGCGGTCACTGCCCTCGATGAGGGGACACGAACCCGACTTCCGAATACGGCGTGGCTCATGGCGTGGATTTAAGCAGCACACTCGCTTTATTAGTAAAACAACAAACAATTACCACGACCAGCTTTTTGTTAAATAGTTTAAACATTTGTTGTAAAAAAAAAAATACTAGCAGCATTAAAACAGAAAACCGCATGTGCTCGCTGTCCCCCTCAACCACAGCGGGAAAGTGATGTGAATGTCTCGCCTGAGACCCGGCAGGGCTGCCCCAAGCCTGCGCGCACTGTCCGCCGTCTTCTGCGTCCTCCGATGGGCTCCGTACGGCCCCGACATTTGGGATTAATTAACCAGCCCGCCTCGCAGGTCGATCCGCTTCCTTCTGTGTTAGTTTGCAGCTCGCCAGGAAGGGTCCCCCGGCGACAACCCCCCCCCCGGCTGCCCTCGTCTCGCACGTTCCCAAACTGGCGGCGCTTCTGGCGGCTGTAGCGGAGTTTGACAACCGCGTAACGGTACAGTAACAACAGGCACCCGAATCAGGGGGCAACAGACCGACCCCCCCCTCACCACTCCACCCCGACTTCTCGCGTCTGCCACAGCTTCTTTGGCAAATGGACTGCCCCCTCCCCAGTAACAACCAGAAAGAGGACACCGGCCGCTCAGTGCGGCTCACTTTAGCGGGTACGAAAGAATTCAAAGGGCTAGAAAGCAGGAAAGACTCCACACTCACTGTGGTCAAAGGTACCAGCCTGCGCCCCGCTCCGCGTCGCGTCCCGACCGCGGGGCTCAGTTGCGGAGCCCGGCTGCTGTCGACCGTTCCGCCGGAATCATCTTCCTCTCGCCGGCCGCCCGCTTCTTCAACACAGTCACACACACACACCCCAAAAAAGCAAGAAGCAAAGAAAAAAGCCGTGGAAGTGGTTAGAGACGATAAACATGAGCGCTTGCAGGATGCAGAACCGCCTCCACCCCCGACTCACAGTCACTCCTCCCGGGCGGGGCCGGCGAGACGACTTAGGGGGGGGGGCGGGGATTGGGGGACCGGCTGGCCGACGGAAATCCAGGAAAATGCGCCGGAGGCCACCGGCTCGTTGTCCCTATACTGCGTCGCATCTCCGCCTGACCCGGGATTCGGGGGGCTCGTTTAGCACAGCGCCGGGGCTGGCAAAGCCCGCACGCTTTAAACGTTGAGGAAACGAGATAATGGCAACCACAGCGCCTCCGCTGGCCAACAGCGACTTTACTGGCAGTGTTAACTGCACAGTACGAATCTGCAAGCTTATTCACTGGTGTATAAAATACCATCTCTAGACCCCCTGGAAAATGTTTTGACATCTATGTCCATTGGGCGATACGTGCAGAAGCGCGCTGGATATTTGCTGTACTGTACGTACCAAGATTACACGGGGGGAACCCCGGAGGTATAGCTGTCAAAATTCGTCTTAAAACACCGCCGAGCCTCCCTGTATCCGCTACTGACAGCTGCAGCTCTGCCCGTGAAGCCCGCGTCGTTAATTAAGTGTTAATTGAGGATGTTCAGTTATTAAGCGCTAAGAGAAGGCAGCCTGTTTCAGACTGTCCCCGTGCTGTGTGATATTAGATCACAGAAGAGTGACACAGTTACTGTAAAACAGGGCCACCGTGGTGTTCGTGGTAGGGCTATTTAACTTCAATGCGAGGGGTCAACTATTACAGCAACTACGGGCTGCGGTTCTGTGGGTTAAAAATACTTTGTTTTTATTTCTCACCCAAGGACAAGGACGCGCAGGGCGATAGCAGGGCCTTGAGTGTGAAGGTATCGAGGGACAAGCAGCCCAGCTCAGACGGCCGCTCGTCGTGCGCGGCGTCACTTTGGCGTTGAAAAATAATGATCGTTAGACGCGGTTATGTGCGTCAAGACGGGAACAATTTCGGGCGTCCGTTGCACGTCTGAAAAAAAAAGCGAGTAAATCGTAACTTGACATCTGTTGTTTGATAATCTGAGATTCCCCTAAACGATGAAAGCTACGGATTAAAATACACAAGATAAGAACACAGCCGGTAGGCCATTCGCCCCGTTCGGTGGCAGTTGAGTCGATTCAAGCACCTCATCCCCCTGCTTCTTGAAGGAGGCCAGGCTATCTGCTTCAGCAACACGGCTGTGAGGCTTCTAGAGAAGTAGCAGCGATTTCTGAAGACTACGGATCCATGAGGGACCGCCGACAAGAAATGTCACGGGCAGCTGTCCACCCCGCTCCTGGAACCCGGGGCCAAGACATAAGCGCCCCTCGCGCGAACCACATCACCCTGGGACCCCCTTGCCACCCCCGCAGGGCCGGCTCGGACCTCCCGATGAGAGGTTTGGGAGGTGCGGCTGGAAACGAAGAGGAATGGAAATTAACCCTCGGCGGACTGCGCGAGAAGAAATGAAACTGAATTTCAAAGAAGCAGTGATGCATCGCGATCGTACGGTTTCTTTCCGCTGTGTGGGACTAAATCTGTCCCGCCGCTTCAAATACATCACAAAAGAGAGATGGAGAGGCTGAAAACTATGTCCCCCCCCCCACCCACACACACACACACACACCAAAACTGCTGAATCCATGGGTTCTGTGTCAAACCGTAGAGTCGTCAGTCGTCCCAGTTCTCATACGGACCCCGTGAGGTCAGCTCACGCCGTTACTGAAATACTTTCCTCACGCTGTTGTCAAAACACCTCCTCCTGCCTCCTTCGTAGAACAGATCAAAGTGTCTGCATACAGACAAACAGATCTGATGGGTGTCTATGGATCCGTTCCTTGAATGTAAATATCATTAAGAAAAGTGGAAGACACGGCGCGCTCCTGCCCCCTAGAGGACACTTACTGTTCCTGCCGCCTGCTTGAAGCTGCAGAGAGCCTCCACCTGTGGCTCCGACTTGCGCTCAGGCAGCCGTGCAACAGAACGGAAACATCCGCAGTGTCCCACACTATTTCAGCAACCCCCCCTTCCCCCCTCCGCCTCCGCCTCCTTTTCCTGAACAGGCCTACACTGTGGGGCCGGGCAGAGCCCACCTGAGCAGAGCCCCACCTGGAGCAGGAGCACAACGCAAATGAAATGAGGGGAAGAGAAAGAGAAATGGCCGGACAGCGAGATCACCTGGGGGGTCCCGCGTCTCTTTACAGACCCCCCTCAGTTCAACCAGTGAAATAGTTCATCCCCTGCAGAGGGGGTTTGCAGGCGCAGAGTGGCTGCTTTGCTACACGATTGCAATGAAAGCAGTTGAGAAAATAAGGTGAATCTGCTTTAGCTCGCTTGATGGATGTAAATGTTACTATACAGAGTTGTGAGGACACTAAGCACACAACAGACACAAACTCATAGTGGGCCCACTGGACTGAAGACCTGATGTAGAGAAATCCGTGAGGGGAAAATAATGTTAGGTCTGGGACACATCTCAGTATAATGTTTTTTTTTTAAGGATTTAGGATTGCATGTTATTTCAGAAAACAACGTAAACTCCTGGTCCTCCTATGGAGAGTGGGAGGTCAATAGAGTCACAAGATAAAATGCAATTTTGCAAAAGGCAGAGAGCGGGGCAGGGGGAGAACAATGTAACAGCCATGACCAGGAGGGACAGGGAAAGGCAACGGAGAGCCAAGGAAAGCGACGGGCCGGTGCTGCGGGAGACATCTCAAGAATGCGTCACAGCGCCGTGGATCGAGCCTTCCACAAGGCGGCAAAAAAAAAAAAAACACGTCACCTTTGGTTTTGACACCTTTCCCCCCGGGCTGACGAGGCACGAAGAGACCGGGACGCGCCTCTGCTGGAATTCAGCGAGACCGGGGGACTGCAGGGTAGCGGAGCTCTCTCCGTGACAGCGCGCCTCGTTAGGAACGCCGGAATGCCAGCGGTGTCCTGCCGTCCTGAGCGATCACGCTGCCGAGGCGACTGCCGGGAATTCCGTTTCCACGTGGGGAAGAGAGGGATTTCATTATTATCCCCCCCAAGAAAAAAATGGAACCCAGACGAAATAACAGGCACAGACGCTGTATGGTATTCCATTTTGCCACCGTGCAGGGGGTATAAAGGCATACTTAGAGCGTACTCTGTTTGTTTTTACTTCATTTCCCCTCTCGCATGAAAAAAAACAGCAGCTGCTCCCTTCTGTTGTGTTTCGGCTCTGGCAGGGTTTGAATGGCAGTAACCCTCCTCTCTCCCTTGGCTTATGCTGGAAGTTGGACGGTGCTGTGCTGTAGGTGTCACATCATCCACCTTTTCCAAAAGCGTTTTCTATTCCACACGCCGCGACAGCTCCAGATCAGGCTCAGCCTGTGATGAAGACGTGTGAGGAGCTGCGTTCACAGAAACCGATCATTACAGATGCGCCGCATGGAGCGGAACAGCTACACACGCCGGAGGGCAGAATTTCAGTACCGCCACGGAACCGGCCACAGGGAATGTACATCTATCAACTCTCGCTCGTCTGTTCTGGCACTCTTGACTGAACAGTCTTCGCACACATGACTAACCTTCAAAATAACTCGCACTGTATTTTAGGACAAATGCTGCTTTGTAAGAAACACACAAGGCATGATCAACCGGAAGGGCAAATATATTCTACAAAAATACAAGAGCGCATTAATATCAGCTGGAGAAGCTCACCTGACCCAAATATAAATTCAATTTTTCTAAAGTTAGGCACAAGCTATACTGTAGGCTGTTCACTAAGGGACTGTTTATTTTTAACCTGCAACCTGGGAAATAATGTTAAAAATGCCACAAATTCCCCGCTTTGCTAAACGCAGCCGGATTCTTACGGGCAGCTACTGTCCACAAACACAGCTTCGTTAATAACCCCTCTGCAAGGAGGCTAGCAGGCTTTGTGTCTTACCATTCCTGAGTTCTCTAAAGCCTGTCACCTATACAGCTGTAACAGAGCCCACTCTCTGCCCCCAGCCTCCTTCTGCACCATCTCCTTCCTCACACCACCCCATTAGCAGTGGGGTGTTGGGGAAGTTACTTCTGAAACCAGGAGTCCACTGCAGTTGAACGAGGGAAGGCTCACTCCATGCTGGAAGGTACAGTAAAGAAACACTGCAGAACATAAGCTGTGTAGTCTTCTTCAGGCACTCGCCTCTCCAATCCATTACAGTTAGCAGTTTTTATCTTGTAATATAACGAGAGGATTATCTTTTATAATTAACAAGAGGGTGTATACAGTTATTAAAACCTGAAAAAAAATCCTCCACACCAGAAATGTCATGACTTTCTTTTGAAAAGCAGTCTCCACCCCAACCCCACTCCACGCTGCCCTTCAGTACAGCTCCCAGCTGCTCAGAGAGCAGAAAGCACTTTCCGATTGTTCCTTCTCATCAACACCCATCTCTCTTGCTTCACAAGGCACCCAGCATGGGTGCAGAGGAGGCCTCAGAGCCACTTGCCAAGCCTGGGGAAGTGGTTTCACGACTGGGCTTCACCTGATCCCTCAGGGCGAGCACTGCGGATCACCCCCCCCGGCCCACTGAGGGGGAGGGAGTGTTTAACCCGTGCATACGATCTTGGACCATCGGGACGGGGGACTGCAGACGCATTCGAACCCACGTGCGACCCGCTGCAACGGGAAGAGGAGCGGCAGGCGGACAAGGGAGAGGGGGCGAGGGGCTTGTGGGAAGGCCGCGCGGCAGGCTGGGAGCAGGAGAGCGCCGCCCAGGGCCCATCGCCCACGCTGCAGCGCTGTCACTCCAGACTGCAGAAGGAGTTGTGGCCACGCGCGGAAAGCCCAGGAGCACACGGCTTCAGCTCTCCACCAGCATCGCGCTGCCTCCCCACCCGGCCTCCGCACTGGCACCCACTCAGACAGGCACAAGTGTGGCTGCCAACCCCCGTCCCGCTGGGCCCAAGACCCACTATCCCTCTCCCTGCCTCTCCGTTACAGAAACCAGCCCGAAACAAAGAGGTTTGCAAAACTAAAAATCATTTTTTATTGGGATCGTGGACCAATCCAACACTGGAAAATAGATAGATTCTTTTCAAGACATCTGAACACTTTGCAAGGGACGTGCATTGATCGATCCGGAAATCGACAGCCTGCAGATTAATTAAAACAATGGCTCCAATTCCCTTCTGCCGTCTCTCTCGCGCAGCTGCCCTTAGGAAACGCCAATTTTTTCTTCGGGCCACGCGGCGGATCGATTCCAGATGGCGTCAGGGGTCCGCTTACTAAAATCGTCCCTGAGGGCACCGACAGCAGCGCCTCTCCAGGGTGCTGATCGAGGCGTTCGGTTTGAGAAACGGCCAGGGCCCTCACATCTGTCATCAATTCACAGAGGTGGCATTTAGAAATGGATAGAATAGAAAAATCTGTTTGTCAGAATGTTCTCAAGAGCCCCTCTCTCAGCAGCCCCACTTGTGTCCTGTATGTCCACGATAAGCACTGGGATACTCATCAGGAAGAGCCAGATTCTGATACGGGATGAATCCGATAACGGGGTGGTTATAAATGGGAGAGGCAAGGAGAAGATCAGCTCACTCCGGCGCCCGTTTTTCTGAATATTGGTCCGTTGCTAATTCAGACGTTGCTAATTCACTGCCAGGGTGAACCTGCCGGTCTAATAAATAAACAAGCCACCCCATCTGCAGGGATTTTCTCGGATCTTGGGAATTCCTATTAAAACGGCACCATTCACTTTAAGGTAAGACTGCAGAAACGTATTTACAAGATGGCAAAATACTAAAAGTACAAAAAAAGAGAAGTTACTTCCGTCTTCCTTTACAACGTGGTGCATCATTGAGAGAGGTGCTGGAAGGAGCAGGGCCGCCATAGTGCTTCAGCTCAAAGGATCCACAATGGCTGCAGGTTCCCCACCCTTGCAGTCTCGACACACAGGCTCCCCATCAATATTTCCCCGACGCACGCTGGGACTGAAACCGAGATGCGGGGCCACACTGCGGAATGTGGCCTAGTGGCCTAACCCAGCAAGAGATCACATGGCTCCCTGACACTGTGTTAGGAGCCCAACACCTTCATCCACTTCCTAGTAGATCACAGCCAATGGTGAGGGACTTGTTGCAGCACTATTCTCTCTTACGGCAGCTGTGATGGCTTGTGCTCCCCGTGTTGCCGCAGCGATGGAGGCGGTTGCTAGGGGTGTGTTTGGCTTCCGGGCCTCAGGGCTCGGCTCTGACCGGTCAGTTTGTTACGGCTGCGGAGGGGGAGCGGTCATGCCAGAACCCGCGGCTGCGCCAGTGGGGCGCCGGCGGCCGCAGCTGCAGGCAAGACCAGGGCCGAGGCTGTGGCCGGAGGGGCGGCGACCGTCGTCGCGGTGACGGAGGCGGTTGCCGGGGGCGGGTCGGCAGCCCGGGGCGGCGGCCTGGCGACGCTGATGGGAATGAAGGTGTTGGAGCAGCAGTGCTCGCTCAGGTACTCCCCGCCCTTCTCCTCGTAGTCCTTCCGGGTCACCCAGCCCTCCTCCCCTCCGGCATGGCGCAGGGCCCACTCCCGGGCCCCGTACCACCCGTCCAGCGCCGGCCGCGATGCCAGGGTCACCTAGAGAGGCCGAGGCAGAGAAGACACTGCAAATCCCCAGCGAAGACATTCACTGCGGTTATTACAAACCTGACAGCGCCTTGCTTAAACTGGAACTCCGTCGGAGTTTAAGACACCCTTGCTTTCTGCTCCGATTCAAGCCACCCATACGGTACCGTGAAGACACCTCAGCCCATCGCCACTTCGCTCAGCTGCTACCTTCCCGCCACAACTATTCTTACCACCCTATCAGGCAGAGAGTCAGAGCGGGTAACCCCGTCTATGAAAGTGCGATTCAGCTGTGGGCGGTGGGGACGTGCTGGTAGGTAAATTGGCTTCCGGGAAGACCGGCCCTGGTGCGAGTGTGTCCGTGTGTGCCCTGAGATGGACTGGCATCCCGTCCGGGGTGTACCCTACTTCCCGGGATAGGCTCCGGCCCCCCGCTCACTCCCTGAATGGGAAGACGCAGCCAGAAAACGGATGGATGTTGGGGATGGTGAAACCCTGGCCTTCAATGTCAATCCCACCCTGACGCCCTGCCAGGACCCGAACTCTCACACGGCATGCCGCTCCCCGGAGCCCCCAGGGGCCTCCGTTCCGTACCTGGAAGTGAGACTGGAAGGGCCGGATCGCCAGCAGCTCTCTCTCCACTCGCTCCTTCATCCCGGGGTACTGCAGGTTGCCTCCCGTCAGGAACACGTTCCCCGCCAGCGCCCCCTGCTGCTCCGGGGTGTACCTGCACCCGAAAAAACCCCCACAGCTGATATTGAGGGCGACGTGAGGGCACTGCTTTGTGGGGCGTGTCGTCAGGCCCTTCGTTTCGCTTTTCACCCCCACCCCCCGCCACAAAAACTCGATAGGGGGCTTTCACATTGAAGAGGGCGCCCCGAAGTGGGACTGCTGGCGCAGAGTGGCAGCCGTGTGAAACCACTCCACAGATCTGATTAAGGAGGTAACGGAGGGAGGCTAAACTGTGCCAGTTTGAAGTGGACTTCAGTTAATAACCCTGTCCTGGCCAAGGGTGCTATAGGGTCATTAACAACTAAGTAGTCGGGAGCTGGATATAGCTTCTCATCCAATGGACAGCAACGCCTACAGCACAGTGTCTCCTTGCACCACCCAGGAGCCCTGGTTTTTGGTTTTCTGAACCCAGAGAGTGATGTTCTGGCGCCCCCTCCAGGGCGCAGGCCTTCCCTGCACCCCGTGCCTCTCTGAAAGGCTCCCAGGGTGCCACGGGCCTCAGCAGGAATAAGTGTCTTCCTGCTGAGGGACGGACAGAGGGATGCTGGGAAGAGCGGCTCTTGCAGCTTAAACAACTCAGATGCTCCTAAGGGCACCGATGCCTGCGCCTTTGCCAAGATCGACAGACCTATACATCACACGGCTCCCCCCCCCCCCCCCATCAACTTTTCATGTCATGTTTTGCTGTGTTTCCTTTAGAATTTGCATTTAGGTTTGTTAAATTTATATTGATCTCACTTGCATTTCCCTTTAAATCTAAAATTGAGTTTCCCTTTAAATCTGTGTTGATAGAAATGTAATTCTGTGCATTAGAGGACTGGTATTCTTCCTTGATGACAGTGGCTCACGGTTGGTTTGTTGATCCCATTCCCTCTTACCCCTCATGAAAAGCACCAGTCCCCAGAGAGCACAGAACCACCTGCCCCATACATGACAAGCAAAAGCCCTGAGCTCAAAACGATTACAGAAGAGATAAGAGGAGGAAGAAAAAAAGAAGCAGTAATGGTTTCTTAGGTCCTCACAAGGCTCACAGAGTAACATGACAGAAGGACTTTGCAGCCATGGCAACACTTCGCTTTTTCTATGTCTATATCTACTGCACTTACATCTCTATCTCCCCAGTACAGTAAAGATGCAAAACATGCATTTTCCTTTGATTTGCTTAGTTTGCATCCTGTTAGGTGGACAATCAGGAACCTGTGAACAGTTTTTTTCCCCCGCTGGGAGCAAAAACCTTGAAAAAGAAAGGAATGCTGCAAGTCTGCATGTGGCTGGCCACAGCAGAGCCAGCGCGGGACAGCGCGTTTGTGCGTCTGCAGTGCAGAGGCAGAGCTTGTGCGTCTGCAGCGTAGAGGCAGTGCGGGACAGCGTGCGTGCGTGTCCGTGACACAGAGCCGGCGCACCGGAGAGCCCCTGTGAGCTGCACCGAGCCAGCACGAAGGAACACGCTTGTGTGCTCGCAGCGCAGTGCGACGCAGCCCTGCGGCTATGGCAGGCCGCTGATGAGAGCTGCAGCAGCTGGGGGGGGGGGGGAGTGCATGCACATGCCCACCTGTCCAAGATGTACTGCAGGGTCTCCATGACGCCCATCTGCTCCTCCCCGATGACGGAGGGCTGGAACAGGATCTCCGGCACACGCAGCCTCTCCGTGCCTACGAACAGCTGGTGATACTCTGCCAGGTTAAACACAGGCTGGCGGGCAGGCAGGAGTGGGAGGAAGACATGAGACCGTAAGAAAAGATTCAAAGGAGCGCAGGCCGTTCGGTCCGTCTGGCAGACAGCAGCTTATTAAACCAAGGATCTCATCAACACAGGGGCACAACACTTCTTCTTGGTAGAAGCCAAGGTACTGGCTTCAACAACATGGCTGTGCAGCTGGGTCGAGACCCCCACAGCCCTTTGTGTAAAGAAGCGCCTCCTGTTCTTGATTTTAAAAGCACTCCCACACGGTTTCCTCTGGTCCTGGTTCAACTCAACTTCTTCTCTGGGTCTTTGAATATCGATAGCAAATACTGGAAAGAATGTTTATAAATACATTGTATATACTGAAATGCAACTAATGCCATCAATTCCAGTACTCATTTGTTAAGTGTTTATGTCGGTCATTACATGCACAGTATATATGAAGGCTTATAAACATTTAATACATATATATACTTCAAAAAACTCTCTCCTTAAAATATATTTGAATAAATGTCTACTAAGCATATAGGTCAATCAGAACAAATGCTATGTATACCCATAAAATGCTTCATTACCTGTGCAGGATTAGCAGGCTTGTCTGCTTCGGGCTGGTCCTCACTGAACTCGGGTTCGAGCTCAGCCACACCGTCCCCCTCCTCCATGGACTGCTCCAGCTCAGGGGTCTGCAGGACAGAGGTACAGGACTGTACCAACACGACAACGACTCTGAAGGGTCCTAAAGCACCGTGCCGCACTGCTGAGCAACCCGAGCCACGCCAGGGCCTTCCTGTAAGGCAGTGGTGCCCAGTGCTGGTCCTGGTGAGCCTCACACCTGCTGCTTTTCATTCCACCCCACCTTCACTGCATAACTGAAGCCTTGATTGACCCAAGACTTTGCCCATTGGAATATCTTCATCTTGCATCTAATCACAGGTTTGGGAATTTCACTTACAACGGTTAGCAACGGTTATTAACGGTTAGATCAGCGTTCCCATTACTGGAAAAAAATTAAAAAGCTGCTTTATGGAAGCTGAATGAAGGGTTTTAAAAAACAAGGGGCATGATGTTTCTTATGAAAACGAATCCCCATTAGTACGCGGAATAATGACTTCTAACTTCCGTTTCAGGCTCGTCACCACTGGGGTTTCAAAAAACAAAATCAGAGACAATGAGACCAAACTGGCAAGTGAGCCGAAGCAGTGGAGACTGGCGAGGGAGAGGGAGAGGAGCCGGGGTTCACCAGCTGAGAGACCCGACACAGAGGTGGTGCAGGGCTCGGTCACGGACAGCAGGGGGCACTGTGCACCAGCTCGTCTTACACTCCACCCGCTTCTGCCTTTTTAAACCAGAAGATGAGCTTCACTTCAGACGGTCGCAGTTTTACGAAAACAACGAAAAAAAAGAAAGGGTGTCGTTAAAATAAAGTGCCATTTTTTGTCAATAAGTTTAACCACAGGCACCACTGGGGAATGGGGTTATTTCTATCTTAAGAACAACGTCCCATTAAAATTAAAACACAGACAGGAATGCTCCCTCCATATTGCAGTGATATATGGCCCCACCTTGTGGTTGAGGTGGGTAGTGCATCATGCTCATCAACAGATACAGAGTCAGGGGATTCGTTTTTTTCTTCATTTTATGACTCTTTTTAGATGAGAGGCTTCTGCAGTGGTAACACTTGGCATGGGGATATTTTCAAGTTCTTCAGCTTTGTTGCATTAAGTACTTAAGTGATAAAAATAAACCCATGTTTGCTTGGATAGCAGCGACCACCCTGCTTGTGGAAAACTTTCCTAAACACTTATTTCTTTCTCCTCGGTGTGCAACTAGCTTGTATTTTACTGCCCTGCCATGCGCAGCTGGCGCATGTGTCACCGCTCTGCCATGCACAGCTGGAGCATGCGTCACCGCTCTGCCATGCGCAGCTGGCACATGTGTCAACGCTCTGCCATGCGCAGCTGGAGCATGCGTCGCCGCTCTGCCATGCGCAGCAGGATTGTATTTTACTGCTGTGTTGTGCGCAGCTGGAGCATGTGCGCAGCCGTCCTCACCTCTGGCTTGCTGTCGGGCCCCTCCGCCTGCAGGGCGCGCTGCCGGCCCTGCTCCACAGCCAGGCTGAGCTTGCTGATGTAGGACTGCAGCTCCTCTGCAGAGTCCATGTTGAGCTCCACCAGGGCCTTGTGGAACTGGTCCAGGAGACCGTCCTCTAGGAGCTCCTGGAGAGGAGGAACGCACAAAACGAGAAACCGTGCTGCAGGTCTAGAAGTTGCCGAGCAGCAAGTGGACAAAGTGGACTTTGCAGGTATGTAGGGTGTAGTGTTGTGCAGGAGTGCCTGGTACTGATCGTCCATGTGCGTCAGTAACGTGCTGGGGCGGGTTTAGACGCCGGGCCGCCGCTGTACCTGCACCGTCAGAAGCCTCTCGAGCCGCTCCTGATCCTGCTGCAGCTTCTCCTCGCGCCGCCGGGAGTTGAGCTCCTGCAGGCGGCGCAGCTGCTGCGTGCGCCTCTCCTGGCGCTCCTCCGCGCTCAGCGTGCTGCCCGCCAGCTTCGAGGAGAAGGGCAGCTGTATCCGGTGGACCTCCCTCTCGTAGAAATCGGCGCAGCGCCACCGCTCCAGTTCTACAGGGGAAGCAGCAGAGCAGGCTGAGCAAAGCTCATGGCAGCGGCAGGAGCAGTTATTTCTATGCAACGTTTATGCTCGTCTTGTCCAACTAATGCAATACCACAAGGCTCTAGTCATGTTCCTGCAAAGCCCTGGTTATTCATGTCATCATTCTGTTACCTGCGGAGGATTGCATTAATAGTGCAATCCCTAGCACAAGAGCTGGCCCTGTATCTACAACAAGAGCGAGCAACTTCAGCCGATTCCTTTCCATTTCCTTGTGCGACTGATCTTTTGTCAATGAACAGACGATTAATTGCTTAACCAACCCCTGTTGAGGATGAATTAAACAATTAAAGATCGCGAATGGCTGCACCAGGTTCCCCGACTCTGGGCTCTGACCTTCCTGGTAGTCAAGGGCGGTGTAGCTGTGCTCGTGCAGCAGCTCCTCCATGCGGCTCAGGGTGATGGCCGCCAGGTGACCAGGGTACTTGAGCTGCAGGAGGCGCTGCAGGTACGAGGCTGCATGGCTGCCCCCCATGTTGACACGCTTGCAGTTCCGGGCGTCAAGCCTGCGAGAAAAAAAAAAACACGCTGTACTCTCGTATCACCTAGGGACGCAAGTATGGGGTCTCCGAGCTCGTTGAGCCAGCATCTCATCAGGTTTTTACTCCATGTCTGCTGCCAACCACCTAAATCCACTCCTTAATGACTTAATTGGACCAATTTGTTGCATTTTTTCAGGTCCTGCTGCTCTAAGCTAGAGCTAGAAAACACGCAGACACACCTCACCTCCTGCACATGGACTGGAGACACCGGATTTACTTTGACAGCACAAGTCAATCAAGAAAACTTTATTTTTTTCTGCAATTTAGAAAGTACTAGGAAAAGCAAACTATTATACACGTACTGTAGGTGCATGTGTTGACAATCAGGCTTTTAATTAACTTAACCATCTGGAGAGAGAGAGTGTGGAAAATAAACATCACCATCATGACCAGCCAGGTGAAAACAAAAACTTTGGCTCTCCTTTGACAGTGGTTAGTTGTAGAGAAAACAGCACACAAATTAAAACTGTTAATCACACCTGAAGAGACCAGCTAGGATCATACTTAAAAAAAGAGGTGTATTCCATGCTGAAAGGAAAAGAAAAGAGCCATGTTTTCCTGTTGTTAATTAAAAAGTAAACCCTGCAGTAAATCTTTAAACCCTGCAGGAACCCCGTCATTCAAGAACCAGTGTTACCTATTACTGTCTGAGAACATCTAGACTAAGACTCCTGCTCCTAGAGACTGAAGATTTATTTCTAGAGAACACAGAACGTCAGAAAGGCCTCAAATGAGACGGGTCCAACCCGCACATCGAGGTCTTCAGTGTTCTGTCTCTCCAGGGCCCGCAGTTCATCCGGAGCAAACCCCTCCATGTCACCACAGCTGAAACCTCTAGCAATGAAGATCGACTGAATCAAATGATCGATACCATCGAAAGGGCCACTAAGAGAACCAGAAGCCCCTGTTGCTCCACAATCCCCAGCAGGACCGGGAGTGAGGGGCTTTTCCACACAAAAGAGAGATCCTCAAGCCGCAGGAGAGAGAGAGAGAGAGATCCTCAAGCCGCAGGAGAGAGAGAGAGAGAGTGGCCCCTGCGCCTTACCTGCCGTTGACGACTGGCAGGATGTGCGAGCAGTGGTAGCCAGAGGAGATCACGATGCCGGTGTGCGGGGGAGAGAGGCTGCGCTGGATGTTGTTGTAGTAGAAGCTGTAGAGGCTGTCCACCCCGTACGACACCCGCGGGACGCTGTAGCACTCGAACAGCAGCTCGGACATCATCTGCCGGCAGTGAAGGGGGTTGCAGGGCGCCTCGGTCAGCACGATGGGGTGCTCCACACAACCCTGCCAGGACAGCGACAAACACCCGGTACACTCTCGCACAGCTCCTTACTTTGGCCTGGTCGTCTCAGAACAGTTTGCAGAGGAAAGGAGGGTTCTGGGGGGGGGGGGGGGACAGGCACCTTGCAAGCCAACATTATGAAACCACATGCCTGAAAAACACAACTGCACTGCACCGGCATCAAAAAAAAACCACAAACACATACGTGGATGAAAAGGGCTCCGTCTAATATTTGACGTGAAAAATCCGAAGATTGTTTTGCAAGCATCGCTTTAGTACTCTGAGCTTTCCGTTTTAGAAATGTAATAAGTCGCAAGAAGTGATCCTGTCAGCTACAGTTTTACGATTGAGGATGCTGTTACTGTGCAACGCCGTGCCCAGCAAACCGAGATACAGTGCGACCCATATGTGCTCCCGAGTCAACACAGGTGAACCGTAATGTCCTAATAAGGAATATGAAAACTAATATTAGGCCCAAGTGAAAGACAAAAGGCAGTCATTTGTTTCTGTGTGGTTTAATCAACAAAGCATACATTTATGACATGTATGAATTGTGAAGAAAGACAAACGGCCTGACTCACTTCGGTGGCGATTCCCAGGTGCATGAAGATGTAGTCGAACATGAGCTCCTGGATTTCAAAGTTGACCACGACGTTGCGGTCGAACTGGCTCTTCAGCAGCCACCGCAGCGGCTCCAGGTTCGGGATGTCGTTGCCGATCTGGGTCTCGCTGCGGGCCGCCCCGCGGCTGCGCGCCGCCACGGACTTGAACTGGAGCCGAGGAGCGGAAAACTCGTCCCCGGCGCAGGCCCAGCCGGCCCGCGTCTGGAAAGAGCCGTTGTCTATGACTATCGGAACCGGCGACGGCTGCAGGCATTCGGGGCTGACTTCCAGAACCGGGTCTGGCACCGCCCGGTAATCTTGAAAGGAGAAGATTTTAGCCGCCGCGGGCGCCGCCATCTTGGACGTGTGACTTCAAAATACGTCCGGGTGGCGCACGGCGACTGCAACGATCCGAATTCCTTCTGTCGGTGTTATGAGTTTAATCGAGTTTTTAAACTCTCTGAAACTCCATCAGTTCGCCTCTCCTCACGATATTGCATTTTACAGGAGTAACGAGTATTGTTTTTTAAAACGTAAATACCGTAGTACCTTTTAAACATCTAGATTCATTCTTGTTAAAAAAGTGAATTGCAACGTTATAGAAAATGTAAGAGAACATTTCGATAATTTGAATTACTTTTACAAATTACACAACCGTTTTGTTTAAAAAAATTATAAATATAAGGAATCATATAAGGATTTTGTTTGGTTTTAGGTTTTATATAGCATGTGGTCTGGACTGTATTAACGGCTGCGCTTAGGTCAGGATTTGCATTAAAATTAGATTTCCAGTAAGATTGGAAATGTGTTCTAACCGATTTTACGTTTTCAAAAATAAAAAAGGAAATGGCCAATTCATACCTCACATTTTAAAGATATGCAGCTCTAGTAAAATAATATATATATAATAAATTGTAACTGAAACAAGTTGAAATGTGAACATAGCAGCATTCAAATCTTGCAAAATTAAGATTTGAGGGCTGGGTTTCTGTTCCAACCTTATACTTATAGTTAGGCAAACACAGGACTTTTCTGATGGTCTTCAGTGACATTTACATTATCAATGCTAAAGCAACCTCTGAAACACCGTGGAATCCAATGAGATGTATTTTAATTATACAGTTAATTACATACTTAGACCGCCTGTAACTTAAGACTCAGGTGGCGTCTTAACCAGCCTTTCAAGTGTGAAAGGGGAGTTGAGATGAGATGTTGCCGTTAATGCACAAAAGAGTTTTCACACTGTGAAGCTTCCGAGCACCGAAAAAACTGGAACGATTAACCCTAAACCCCGAACCAGACGACAGTTCACCAACATTTAAACAATGCTGTTGCGAAAATGCTTTTCATTGCGGTAGCACGCTAATTTTAAACCGTTATTACAGAGGAAACGAATGACCAGCATCCCGGCACCCTCAGACGAAGAGGGTGAATCCCAGGGAGGTTTGTCCTGGAGCCCAAGGAAAACATCGCTTCCGCTCGGATTCGCCCGGCACGGACAGCTTGACACGCTCCTGTCTTCAATCCCTCCTGTGCTCCTGTCGGGCACGGCAGGAGTCTGTGACCTGCAGTTTCTGCTTCGACGCTGGTGTGCCTCTCAAGGATTTCTGATGCCATTTCCAATGATATAAAAAGCCCCCCCTTCCTGTTTACAGTTTTACATCTGTTTAGCCTTGCTGGTCAAGGCTGCTTAGCTATTTCCTCTGCAGTTTGTGTGAGGGCATGCCTGCCTGCCTCTCATCCCACTACGTGATACACTGAGGTCAGGCTTAATCCCAGGGCTGGATGTTGTTTATGAATCAGTGGCACAACAGCAGCCTTAAAATAACTATTAACACTGGGATACTCTACCGCTTCAATAACAGCCATTGTGCCAATTGTTGTCAGGTGTAATGGCAGCCACTGTTCGTTCCGTTCACTGTTAAAGGCGCAGACCACACACAGCCAGAGGCACAAGAAGCGCTGCTGTTCCTCCGCGCTCGCAGAAGGATTAGTGCTGACGCTGGTGCAGGCTGGTGTGTGGGCGTTGGCCTGTCCGGGCCTGTTCTCTGGGCAGTCCAACGTGCTGTACGCGAGGCATGATTCACTCTGGCATGGCGAGAGAGAGGAGAGGAAGAAATTACACCTACGGTCCCCGTTTTCTTCCCATTTCAGGGCAAAAAAAAATTCCTTTGCATAAAATATATTTCTTGATGTTTCGCGATATTACTGTACTTTACGTCCCTGCAGAGAACACATAACACAGGTTTCTATTTAAGAAAAAAAACATTGCACAATTGCGTGCGTAAATAGATGCAAACACTGAGATACGGACATGTTTTATTTCTAATCATCAAATGGACTTTCTTCCGTTATTTCCTGTTTTACTGAGCACAAGAATGTGAGACTGGTGCAGGAAGAGGTGGGTTTTTTGACCTTTTCATTCTAAAGGTTATGGTTTTATTAGTTTTTTTTCTTGTTTTAACGATGCTATTTTTGTCATATTTGTACATGAGGGTTTAACGAGTTTTCTCATGCACCAGGAACGTGAAAACACGATCTAGTGCAGTGCCCTTCCTTGCAATAAGCTCCTTCCATACAAAAGCTGAAGTTTTAAAATCTCGCCTCGAGACTCACATTTTCGCAGTGGCCTTCAATACCTAACTTAATTCTTTCTTTTAATTTCATAATGTGTATGTTTTATGTATTTGTCTTTCATGTAAAATTTATGTGTAGTGGCTACAGTAGATAATTCTCCATCTGAAAGGTGTTAATAGACAGAGTGATTGAAAAAGCGCTTCTCCAGTAGCCAACAGAGCTGCAGAGAGTGCAAGTAAGCAGTGCACAAACACACAAACGCGTACACATGTGCCACGCCGAAAGTGTGATGAGATTCACTCATGGCAGATGCACAGAGGGCTTGTCGGGTACAGTAAGTGCTTGCCAGAGCCTTAAGTACTTTCAAAGGAATCCAGCTTAACTGCACATGTCAGCATCCAAGCCAAGAGATGTTCCCAGCAGCTCTCTGCTGGGAATCCGCTTGCGTCTTCCCTCAGGAGAGAGAGAGGCGTCCCGGGACCCACACTGTCACAGGTCAGGAATAACTCCGGAGCCCCAGAGTGTCACCTGGAAACACGAAGAATCTGTAGAACCTAACTGTACCTGGGTTCCATCCTGGCCTGGCCTGATCACCTCATCAGGAATGGCTATGTGTGGAAGCAGGGGTTTTACCCTGCTGTCCTGGCCAAATTTCACCCTGGCCTTTACCAATCATGGCCTCCTAATAATCCCCATCTATGAACTGGCTCCATCACTCTGCTCTCCTCCCCACTGATCGCTGGTGTATGGGGAGCATACTGGCGCACTATGGCTGCTGTCACATGATCCAGGTGAGGCTGAACACTGGTGGTGGAGGAGGGGAGTCCCCATTACCTGTAAAGCGCTTTGAGTGCAGTGTCCAGAAAAGCACTATATACTGTAAGTGTAAGCAATTATTATTATTCTGTATATATTATTATTATTATTCCCATATGCCCTGTGTGTGTCTTCCTGGGTGTTCTCCAGAGAATGGCCTTTTTTGTGCCAAACTAAAACTCATTTCAAACCTTTGCTGGGCTGCACTGTGACTCCCTGTGTCCTCCACAGAGCCAGGAGACAGCAGACGGAGAAAAACAGGAGCTGATGCAACAGGTGACAGGTGTGTAGCGCCCACAGGAACTCTGGTCTGAAAGCTGTCTGATGTCAGTGTAACATAAGCCTGTGTGCAAACGCAGCCGCACCCCCCCCCCCAGCACAGCTGGGCCGCTCTGCTCATCTGCAGGCTTCTCGTTAACACCTTCCCAAACGGCACTTAACAGACAGCCGCATCGGTCCTGGGGTACGTGCTGGGCGATGCAAGAGACGGCGTGCAAATGTTTAGTGGGTTGTACACAACATGAAATTTAATTTAAAGAAGAAGCATTTTAAAAAATAATAATAAATAACTTAAATAAACATGGGGAGAAGTGGAATCCGTTCTTTGATTTCTTGCATTATGCGGGGACGCAGCATCTCCAGGTATATGCGGGATGTGCTTTCCTGTGTGAAATCATCTTCGGAGCGCAGAATGACACTAGACGGAGACGAAGCTCGTCTCCCACTGAAGAGTTTTTTTTTGCCCCTCGAAGGCCACTAGGGGAGAGCAGCCAGCAGCGAAGATCGCAGCACTGGGACGGAGGAAGGGGCTTTATTTTGTGACTGGACTCTCCATTCCTGCCGCGCCACACCCTCAGGAGGAAGCCTCCCTCCTTCCTTCGCCTCGGCCACACAGGGGGCAAAGGGCAAAGGGCAAAGGGGAGGGGGGGGGTGGCTGGCTCGCTCTCTGTCTCCGTGGCAACGGCAAGAAACAGCCACGCCAGGCCCAC